>NC_057809.1:64552822-64842886 GCF_018294505.1 Triticum aestivum | reverse complement strand
GGTGGGCCGTTAAGTTTTTTCCAAACGGGCGGGGGGTGGGGGCCACCTCTCTTTTTGCCGTCTGCCAGCAGACGGCAAAGATTCTTTGCCGTCTGCCAGCAGACGACAAAGAGCCCGCGGACGGCAAAGAGCTTCTTTGCCGTCTGCCATTTCTTTGCCGCCTGCTTTTGGGTAGCTGGTGGCAAAGAGCTTCTTTGCCGTCCGCTAGCTGACGGCAAAGAGCTGGCAGATGGCAAAGTAGCTGATTCCAGTAGTGTTACTCTAAAATTAATTTTGTTGGGTTTTGTTTAATGATGATGCTTAATTGGGATTGAGAATGCTGTCAACCATTCTCAATGTTTAACAACCACCATGATAGTTAAATAAAATTTATTCCTTTGCAGTAGGGAAAAATTGGCTTTCCGCAAAACTGTAACCATAGAGCTTTCCACCAGCCAAATATACATATAGAATAGCCTGATTATTCCATTATTCTCTATGTCATACTTTGCCAGCATATTCCATGTGTTGACCCGTTTCGGGCTGCAACGTTAATGTTGCAGACTTTTCAGACGACGATTAAGGGGTTTTAGGTCGTGGTTCTATACTCAGTGATGCCGTTGGAGTTGATGGACTCACTTATCTTCCAAGCCTTCCGTTGTTATCGTCATTAGATGGTCTTAAGCCATATTTATTGTAATAAGTTCTCTTTTGAGACACTCGATGTAATAAGTGTGTGATTGCTACTCTGTTATAAATCCTTCAAGTACTGTGTGGTGTCAGCATTACTGATCCAGGGATGACACCTGAGCATAGAGATTGGACCGTTTGAGGTCTGGTCGCTACAATCCCTTTCCACCGCATGCGTGCCTGCAGTAATCCCATCTCTCTTTCCCATGTGCTTCGCATCTTCCCAAGGCAGAGAGAGCTGCTTGCATGCAGAAACAGGAGAGAGAGCGAGAGGCGCATGCGTGCAGAGAGATGGACAGTGGAGAGAGAGACGACATGCATGCATGCGGAAGTGAGAAGGTTGGTTTGCATGGCGCTGCATTAATCAAGCGATGAGGAGTGAGATGGTTAGCTCTTTGGTCTTTGGAGAAAAAATACGCATTAATTGACACGTGAAATGAGGATTTGTATCGATTAAATCCCGCGAAGGAAAACCCCGCCTTTCTTTTTTAACACTAGTACTCCTAGTACGTACGTACTTATCCTGTTTAGGTCTAGGCCTTGCATTGCCAAACTTCGCCACACATTTTTGCCAAGCTTGCCTAAAGTTTTCAAAATGAGAAGGAGGTACACTTGTGCACGGCTGTCGCGGTCGCACCGCACCCTCACACGATCGCTCCTGCATGTCGCGGTCGCACCGCACCCTCACACAGTCACTCATGCACGCCGCAAACCCAACCAAGGGAACGCACCCTCACTGACACGTGATGTCGCATGTGAACAAACCAAACTCAGCCATCCTATCACTGACACATAATTTTCGTTCATGGAGTATGTTTATCCAACCGTATGTTGGGGAGTATCCGTACGGCCCGTGCGGTGGTATGTTGGGGAAGAAGAAGAGGTGAGGAAGAAGGAGGAAAGAAGGGTTAGGAGACGTAGGATATTCATCCAACCGACTGAAATGGTAGACTGGCCCAAGTCAGGCGACTTGCATAACAAATATATGTTTTTACACAGCAAAAGATCCGTAAAAACAACAACATAAAGAAAAACTATCACTGCTCGCGGAAAGAGATGGCCTCGTCGTCTTTGGCTGCCGGCACGAACCAGCCGTCGCTGCCGACGTGTGTCTCCGTATCGTGGTTGTCCTCGGCCTCCAGCTACTCGTTCAAGCGGAGAATGCGGGCGCTCTGCACGGACGAGAGCACAGACCGGTTCAAGTCGAGGACGTCCGGTTCCGCCTGTAGGAGGGCCTCGATGGCAGTGGCATCTGATACGTCTCCAACGTATCTATAATTTTTGATTGCTCCATGCTATATTATCTACTGTTTTGGACTATATTGGGCTTTATTTTCCACTTTTATATTATTTTTGGGACTAACCTATTAACCGGAGGCCCAGCCCAGAATTGCTGTTTTTTGCCTATTTCAGTGTTTCGGAGAAACAGAATATCAAACGGAGTCCAAACAGAATGAAACCTTCGGGAACGTGATTTTCTCATCAGATAAGACCCAGGAGACTTGGACCCTCCGTCAAGAAAGCCACGAGGCGGTCACGAGGGTGGAGGGTGCCCCCCCTAGGGCATGCCCCCTGCCTCGTGGGCCCCTCGAAGCTCCACCGATGTACTCCTTCCTCCTATATATACCTACGTACCCCCAAACGATCGGGGACGGAGCCAAAAACCTAATTCCACCGCTGCAACTTTCTGTATCCACGAGATCCCATCTTGGGGCCTGTTCCAGAGCTCCGCCGGAAGGCGAATCGATCACGGAGGGCTTCTACATCATCATCCAAGCCTCTCCGATGAAGTGTGAGTAGTTTACCTCAGACCTTCGGGTCCATAGTTAGTAGCTAGCTGGCTTACGCTCTCTTTTTGGATCTCAATACAATGTTCTCCCCTCTCTCGTGGAGATCTATTCGATGTAATCTTCTTTTTGCGGTGTGTTTGCTGAGACCTATGAATTGTGGGTTTATGATCCAGTTTATCTATGAATAATATTTGAATCTTCTCTGAGTTCTTTTATGTATGATTGGTTATCTTTGCAAGTCTCTTCAAATTATCAGTTTGGTTTGGCCTACTAGATTGATTATTCTTGCCATGGGAGAAGTGCTTAGCTTTGGGTTCGATCTTGAGGTGTCCTTTCCCAGTGAGAGAAGGGGCAGCAAGGCACGTATTGTATTGTTGCCATCGAGGATAACAAGATGGGGTTTTTATCATATTGCATGAAACTATCCCTCTACATCATGTCATCTTGCTTAAGGCGTTACTCTGTTTTAACTTAATACTCTAGATGCATGCTTGATAGCGATCGATGAGTGGAGTAATAGTAGTAGATGCAAGCAGGAGTCAGTCTACTTGTCTCAGACGTGATGCCTATATACATGATCATACCTAGATATTTTCATAACTATGCTCAATTCTGTCAACTGCTCAATAGTAATTTGTTCACCCACCGTAGAATACTTATGCTCTTGAGAGAAGCCACTAGTGAAACCTATGGCCCCCAGGTCTATTTTCATCATATCAATCTCCATCACTTTATTATTGCTTTGCTTTTTACTTTGCCTTTTACTTTTCACGTTGCATCTCTATACCAAAAATACCAAAACTATTATTTATCATCTCTATCAGATCTCACTTTCGTAAGTGACCGTGAAGGGATTGATAACCCCTAAGCGTGTTGGTTGCGTTGAGCTATTCTTTTTGTGTAGGTACGAGGGACTCGCATGTAGCCTCCTACTGGATTGATACATCGGTTCTCAAAAACTGAGGGAAATACTTATGATACTTTGCTGCATCATCATCTCTTCTTCGGGGAAATCCAACGCAGTGCTCAAGAGGTAGCAAGAAGAATTTCTGGCACCGTTGCTGGGGAGTCTGCGCAAAAGACAACATACCAAGTCCCCATCACAATCCCTATCTCCCGCATTACATTATTTGCCATTTGCCTCTCGTTTTCCTCTCCCCCACTTCACCCTTGCCATTTTATTCGCCCTTTCTCTCTATCCTCCCTCTCTATTTGCCTCTTTTTGCCCGTTTGCCTTTTGTTTGCTCATGTGTTGGATTGCTTGTTTGTCGCGATGGCTCAAGATAATACCAAATTGTGTGACTTCACCAATACCAACAATAATGATTTGCTTAGCACTCCGAATGCTCCTCTTACTAATGCTGAATCTTGTGAAATTAATGCTGCTTTGTTGAATCTTGTCATGAAAGATCCGTTTTTCGGCCTTCCTAGTGAAGATGCCGCTACCCATCTTAATAGCTTCGTTGATTTATGTGATATGCAAAAGAAGAAAGATGTCGATAATGATATTGTTAAATTGAAGCTATTTTCTGTTACCTCTTGAGCACTGCGTTGGATTTCCCTGAATAGGAGAGGATGATGCAGCAAAGTAGCATAAGTATTTCCCTCGGTTTTTGAGAACCAAGGTATCAATCCAGTAGGAGGCTACGCTCAAGTCCCTTGTACCTACACAAAAACAATAGCTCAACGCAACCAACGCGCTTAGGGGTTGTCAATCCCTTCACGGTCACTTACGAAAGTGAGATCTAATAGAGATGATAAATAATATTTTTGGTATTTTTGGTATAGAGATGCAAAGTAAAAAGTAAAAGGCAAAGTAAAAGCAAAGCAATAATAAAGTGATGGAGATTGACATGATGAGAAAGAGACCCGGGGGCCATAGGTTTCACTAGTGGCTTCTGTCAAGAGCATAAGTATTCTACGGTGGGTGAACAAATTACTATTGAGCAATTGACAGAATTGAGCATAGTTATGAGAATATCTAGGTACGATCATGTATATAGGCATCACGTCCGAGACAAGTAGACCGAAACGATTCTGCATCTACTACTATTACTCCACTCATCGACCGCTATCCAGCATGCATCTAGAGTATTAAGTTAAAAACAGAGTAACGCCTCAAGCAAGATGACATGATGTAGAGGGATAGTTTCATGCAATATGATAAAAAAACATCTTGTTATCCTCGATGGCAACAATACAATATGTGCCTTGCTGCCCCTTCTGTCACTGGGAAAGGACACCGCAAGATCGAACCCAAATCTAAGCACTTCTCCCATGGCAAGAACAACCAATCTAGTAGGCCAAACCAAACTGATAATTCGAAAAGACTTGCAAAGATAACAAATCATACATAAAAGAATTCAGAGAAGATTCAAATATTATTCATAGATAAATGGATCATAAACCCACAATTCATCAGTCTCAACAAACACACCGCAAAAAGAAGATTACATCGAATAGATCTCCACAAGAGAGGGGGAGAACATTGTATTGAGATCCAAAAAGAGAGAAGAAGCCATCTAGCTACTAACTATGGACCCGAAGGTCTGAAGTAAACTACTCACACTTCATCGGAGAGGCTTGGATGATGATGTAGAAGCCCTCCATGATCGAGTCCCCTTTCGGTGGAGCTCCGGAACAGGCCCCAAGATGGGATCTCGTGGATACAGAAAGTTGCGGCGGTGGAATTAGGTTTTTGGCTCCATATCAGATCGTTTGGGGGTATGTAGGTATATATAGGAGGGAGAAGTATGTCGGTGACCACCTCGTGGCTTTCTTGACGGGGGGTCCAAGTCTCCTGGGTCTTATATGATGAGAAAATCACGTTTCCGAAGATTTTATTCCGTTTGGACTCTGTTTGATATTATGTTTCTCCGAAACACTGAAATAGGCAAAAAAACAGCAATTCCAGGCTGGGCCTCCAGTTAATAGGTTAGTCCCCAAAAAAATATAAAAGTGGAAAATAAAGCCCAATATAGTCCAAAACAGTAGATAATATAGCATGGAGCAATCAAAAATTATAGATACGTTGGAGACGTATCAAGCATCCCCAAGCTTAATTCCTCCTCGTCCTTGAGTAGGTAAATGATAAAAAGAGAATTTTTGATGCAGAGTGCTACTTCGCATAATTTCAATGTAAATCTTCTTAATTGTGCTATGAATATTCAGATCCAAAAGATTCAAGACAAAAGATCATGTTGACATAAAAATAATAATACTTCAAGCATACTAACAAAGCAATTATGTCTTCTCAAAGTAACATGGACAAAGAAAGCTATCCTACAAAATCATATAGTCTGGCTATGCTCTATCTTCACCACAAAAGTATTTAAATCATGCACAACCCCGATGACAAGCCAAGCAATTGTTTCATATTTATGACATTTTCAAAACTTTTTCGATCTTCATGCAATACATGAGCGTGAGCCATGGATATAGCACTATATATGGAATAGAGTGGTGGTTGTGGAGAAGACAAAAAGAGGGGAAGATAGTCTCACATCAACTAGGCGTATCAATGGGCTTGGAGATGCCCATCAATAGATATCAATGTGAGTGAGTAGGGATTGACATGCAACGGACGCACTAGAGCTATAAGTATATGAAAGCTCAACGAAAGAAACTAAGTGGGTGTGCATCCAACTTGCTTGCTCATGAAGACCTAGGGCATTTTGAGGAAGCCCATCATTGGAATATACAAGCCAAGTTCTATAATGAAAAATTCCCACTAGTATATGGAAGTGACAAAATGAGAGACTCTCTATCATGAAGATCATGGTGCTACTTTGAAGCACAAGTGTGGTAAAATGATAGTAACATTGTCCCTTCTCTCACTTTTTTTGGGCCTTTTCTTTTTTTTATGGCCTCTTTTTTTTATTTTTCGTCCGGAGTCTCATCCCGACTTGTGGGGGAATCATAGTCTCCATCATCCTTTCCTCACTTGGGACAATGCTCTAAAAATGATGATCATCACACTTTTTATTTTTCTTACAACTCAACAATTACAACTCAATTCTTAGAACAAAATATGACTCTATATGAATGCCTCCGGCAGTGTACCGGGATATGCAATGAATCAAGAGTGACATGTATGAAAGAATTATGAACAGTGGCTTTGCCACAAATACAATGTCAACTACATGATCATGCTAGCAATATGACAATGATGGAGCGTGTCATAATAAACGGAACGGTGGAAAGTTGCATGGCAATATATCTCGGAATGGCTATGGAAATGCCATGATAGGTAGATACGGTGGCTCTTCTGAGGAACATATATGGTGGGTGTATGATACCGGCGAAAGGTGCGCGGTATTAGAGAGGCTAGAAAGGGTGGAAGGAAGGAAAGTGTGTATAATCCATGGACTCAACATTAGTCATAAAGAACTCATATACTTATTGCAAAAATCTAGAAGTTATCAAAGAAAAGTATTACGCGCATGCTCCTAGGGGGATAGATTGGTAGGAACAGACCATCGCTCGTCCCCGACTGCCACTCATAAGGAAGACAATCAATAAATAAACCATGCTCCGACTTTATCACATAACGGTTCACCATACATGCATGCTACGGGAATCACAAACTTTAACACAAGTATTTCTCAATTTAATGACTACTCAACTAGCATGACTCTAATATCACCATCTTCATATCTCAAAACAATTATCAAGCATCAATCTTTTCTTAGTATTCAACGCACTCAAAAGAAAGTTCTACAAATCTTGAATACCAAGCATATTATTATTAAGCAAATTTCCATGCTATTAAAGACTCTCAAAATAATCTAAGTGAAGCATGAGAGATCAATAGTTTCTATAAAACAAATCCACCACCGTGCTCTAAAAGATATAAGTGAAGCACTAGAGCAAGACTATAAAGCTCAAAAGATATAAGTGAAGCACAAAGAGCAAAACTATAAAGCTCAAAAGATATAAGTGAAGCACATAGAGTATTCTATCAAATTCCAAATCATGTATGGCTCTCTCAAAAGGGTGTGTACAGCAAGGATGATTGTGGTAGACTAAAAAGCAAAAACTAAAATCATAAAAGACGCTCCAAGCAAAACACATATCATGTGGTGAATAAAAATATAGCTCCAAGTAAAGTTACCGATGGAAGTAGACGAAAGAGGGGATGCCTTCCGGGGCATCCCCAAGCTTTGACTTTTTGGTGTCCTTGGAATATCTTGGGGGTGCCATGGGCATCCCCAAGCTTAGGCTCTTGCCACTCTTTGTTCCGTAATCCATCAAATCTTTACCCAAAACTTGAAAACTTCAAAACACAAAACTTAAAGTAGAAAATCTCGTGAGCTCCGTTAGCGAAAGAAAACAAAAGACCACTTCAAGGTACTGTAATAAACTCATTATTTATTTATATTGGTGTTAAACCTACTGTATTCCAACTTCTCTATGGATTATAAAATATTTTACTAGCCATAGATTCATCAAAATAAGCAAACAACACACGAAAAACAGAATCAAACAGAATAGTCTGTAGTAATCTGTAGCTAGCACAAGATATGGAACCCCAAAAATTCTAAAATAAATTTCTGAACGTGAGGAATTTATCTATTAAACATCTGCAAAAATAATTAACTAAATATCACTTTACAAATAAAAATTACAGCAGTTCTCGTGAGCGCTAAAGTTTCTGTTTTTTACAGCAAGTTCAACAAGACTTTCCCCAAGTCTTCCCAACGGTTCTACTTGGCACAAACACTAATTAAACACAAAAAAACACAACCAAAACAGAGGCTAGATAAATTATTTATTACTAAACAGGAGCAAAAAGCAAGGAATAAAAATAAAATTGGGTTGCCTCCCAACAAGCGCTATTGTTTAACGCCCCTAGCTAGGCATAACAAGCAAGAATAGATCTAGGTATTGCCATCTTTGGTATTAGGAAAGAAAAGAGCAAACTTGCTATCTATAGAATTAATCCTTATATTTTGATAAAGCGCATGGCTATTAATGGTAGAAGAAAGATTAAGTATGTTACGGAAATTTGTATCTAGACTAGCCTTCATCTCTTTAATAGATTCATTTTGGTAAGAGAGCAAAAGAGATGTAGATTCAACTTTCTCATTCATGGGGTGACCAAATATGGTTTTCATTTTTTCATAAGTGTCTATGGCATCCCCTTCAAGAAAACCTTCCTCAAATATAGAATCTAAGACATGCTTAAAAGAGGAAGGAAGGGAAATATAAAAGCTTTTTAAGTAGACTTCATTTGATATTGAGGCACATAACTAGCCCTTATTCTTAGTAGTCTATACCGAGCATCTTTCAAAGATTCATCAAGTAAATAACGAAAAATTCCAGAATCATCTTCATCAAAATTATTAAGATTCTCATTGATAACTCCGGTAGGTTTTTCCATAGTATTTTTATTTATGAGCTTAGCTAGAACATAAGGGTTGTCCAAAGTACAAAAACTCCGGAGAGAACCCCCAATCCTTTTGGATGCAGACATAGCGAAATATAGGCGAGAGAAAGAGAAGGAGGATAGAGAGAGAGGGCGAATAAAACAGCAAGGGTGAAGTGGGGGAGAGGAAAACGAGAGGCAAATGGAAAATAATGTAATGCGGGAGATAGGGATTGTGATGGGTACTTGGTATGTTGAATTTTCCGTAGACTCCCCGGCAATGGCGCCAGAAATTCTTCTTGCTACCTCTTGAGCACTGCGTTGGATTTCCCCGAAGAGGAGAGGTTGATGCAGCAAAGTAGCGTAAGTATTTCCCTCAGTTTTTGAGAACCAAGGTATCAATCCAGTAGGAGGCTATGCTCAAGTCCCTTGTACCTACACAAAAACAATAGCTCAATGCAACTGAGAGAGTCCTGGATTAGGGGGTCTCCGGACAGCCGGACTGTTGGACTATGAAGATACAAGATTGAAGACTTCGTCTTGTGTCCGGATGGGACTCTACTTGGCGTGGAAGGCAAGCTAGGCAATACGGATATGTATATCTCCACCTTTGTAACCGACCTTGTGTAACCCTAGCCCTTTCCGATGTCTATATAAACCGGAGGGTTTAGTCCGTAGGACAACATACAATCATACCATAGGCTATCTTCTAGGGTTTAGCCTCTCCGATCTCGTGGTAGATCAACTCTTGTAACACCCATATCATCAAGAATAAATCAAGCAGGACATAGGGTTTTACCTCCATCAAGAGGGCCCAAACCTGGGTAAAACATCGTGTCCCCTGCCTCCTATTACCATACGCCTTAGACGCATAGTTCAGGACACCCTACCCGAGATCCGCCGGTTTTGACACCGACATTGGTGCTTTCATTGAGAGTTCCTCTGTGTCGTCGCCGTTAGGCTTGATGGCTCCTACGATCATCGATAGCAATGCAGTCCAGCGTGAGACTTTTCTCCCCGAACAGATTTTTGTATTCGGCGGCTTCGCACTGCGGGCCAACTCGCTTGGCCATCTGGAGCAGGTCGAAAGTTACGCCCCTGGCCACCAGGTCAGGTTTGGAAGCTTAAACTACACGGCCGGTATCCGCGGAGACTTGATCTTTGACGGATTCGAGCCCCTACCTTGTGCGTCACGCGGTCACGATGACTACGATTTAGTCTACCATCGGACAGTGTTCAGGAGATCGCACCGGCAGCCGCTCCGACCCTCAATTCGGAGCCAGTTGCGCCGTCCATGGACGGGTGGATGGACCCCGCCATGGAGGCCTTACCCTCAGCGGCGATCGAGCCGAATATCGACCTTACCCTTCACGAGAGCCATGTTGTCGAACTGCCGGATCCTTCTCCGGCCACGGACTCCGAACCGCCTGCGCCCGTTCCTAGCGAATCCGATCGGGCGCCGATCATGGAGTTTACCTCCGCGGATATTTTTCAGCACTCGCCCTTTGGCGACATACTGAACTCATTAAGGTCTCTCTCCTTGTCAGGAGGATCCTGGCCGAACCATGTCCAGCAGGATTGGGATGCGGATGAGAAGAAATTCGCGCCCACCCACCACCCACTTAGTAGCCACTGTCGACGATTTAACTGACATGCTCGACTTCGACTCCGAAGACATCGAGGTATGGATGACGATGCAGGAGACGAACAGGAACCACCGCCCACAGGGCACCAGACGCCCACTTCATCACATAACGTATATATGGTGGACACACCAAAAGAAAACGATGACGAGGAACGGAAGGACGCAACGAAGGATTGTCCCCTCGAGAAGCAGTCAAAGCGGTGGCATAAGCGCGCCCCAAATCCTGCCTCGGCAGAAACAACGATCATATAGACCCAGCATTAGAGCAGGGTGAACAATCACGAGACGACGGCAACACAGAGAATCAAACGGAACAACCCGACTCTGTCAAAGATAGTAATCCGGACGACATCACACCGGACAGACACCCAGAACAACAGAACGCCCATCAAAGGCTTGTTGCCACCGCGAGGAGTCTAAAAAAGCAGAAGCAAAGGCTCAAGGCTGCGCAAGACACACTCAGAATCAGATGGATTAAAGTACTCAACACAGCGGCGAAGTACGGCGGTAATCGCCACACCAAGAGCTACCCGAAGCAGAAGTTGCTACCTGAATTTGATGAGGAAGCCTTAGATCCCCCGCAACCAAAAATTAAAATGACCATTCGGCCGGATAGACGACCTCACGGCCAACATAGAGCGGCAAACAACGCCGCACATAAGCCAATACGCGATCCACGCGAGGGCTCGCATCAAAAAGACGGCGCAACCAGATCCATTTATGGACCACGCAAGCGCGCTCCAGCATATGATGCAACACAACAAACATCCGAACACCACGGTACACCAGTTACAGGGGTGCCGCACACCCCCTATGTTTCACCGACGAGGTGCTGGACCATGAATTTCCAGAGGGATTTAAACCCGTATACATAGAGGCATACGACGGAACAACATACCCTGGGGTCTGGATTGAGGACTATATCCTCCATATACATATGGCTCGAGGAGATGATCTCCACGCCATCAAGTACTTACCCCTCAAGCTCAAAGGGCCAGCTCGGCACTGGCTTAAAAGACTCCCCGAAAGCTCCATTGGAAGCTGGGAAGAGCTCGAATACGCTTTTCGGGCGAATTTTCAAGCGACTTATGTCCGACCTCCGGATGCGGACGATTTGAGTCATATAAGTCAACAGCCCGGAGAGTCAGCCCGAAAGCTTGGGAACAGGTTTCTTGCTAAAAAGAACCAAATAGTCGACTGCCCGGACGCTGAAGCCTTGGCAGCCTTTAAGCACAGCGTCCGAGACGAATGGCTCGCCAGACACCTCGGCCAAGAAAAGCCGAGAACAATGGCAGCATTAACAAGCCTCATGACCCGCTTTTGCGCGGGCGAGGACAGCTGGCTAGCCCGATGCAGCACCAGCGACCCAAGTACATCCAAAGTTAGAGACGGAATGAAGAATACAGCCCGAAGAGCACGGCGGTAAACGCCGGATTCAGAAGCTCTCAGCAAAGTCAGCAAAAGCCGCCCTCTAAAGGCGCCAGAGACGAACTGTCCAGCTTAAACAAAATTCTAGACCAAATATGTCAGATCCATAGCACCCCCGATAAACGTGCAAATCATACCTAGAGAGAATGTTGGGTCTTCAAGTAGTCTGGCAAGCTCAACACCGAACATAAGGGGCAGGATACACCAAGCGAAGACGAGGATGAGCCTCGCAAGCAAAACACTGGGGAATAGAAGAAATTTCCACCAGAAGTCAAAACAGTAAACGTGTTACACGTGATAAAGGGGAGAAGCAAAGTGGCACTCCCAGATAAACATGCCCAAGGGCGTATCACAACGGAGTTCTGCCACTGGCCGTCTCAGCCGATCAGCTTCGACCATCAGGATTACTCAGCAAGTATCCGGAATGCAGGATGGTGTCGGTGTACAAAAAGAGGGGTACACTTTTTTTACCCCTATAACTGTGCACGGGCAGTCTGAGCCACGAGCACCACCACACCAAGCAAGGCAAGGGAGGTAAGCCAGGGTAAGACCGAAGCTCAAGAGAACTAGAACGACGCCAAGGCCAAGACCACGAAGAGCAAAGGGGACGAAGCGAACTCCCCCGGCAAGATCCTTGCCCGGAGACAGTCTAGCAGCCCCGGCAAGACCCTTGCCGCGGCAACTCGTCCCGCGCCTATGGAGCAAATCACCCTTGAGTCCACTGCCCCCAAAGAGCAAGGATTGGGGAGACATCCCCGTGGCGGCATGCAGATCTTCGTGAAGACATACAAGATCAGATACGCACTAAGGAGACGACAACCCTTGGCGGGATCCCAGCCGAGGAAGACCACAAGGCCCCCGGCAAGGCGACAGCAGGCGCCTCGGCAAGACCCTTGCCAGGGCCCCGGCAAGGCCCTTGCCAAGGACACCCGCAGGGCTACCATTAGGCCCACGCCGACTAAACCTCCACCGCCGTTCGCATGCAGCTGCTGACCCAACCGGCTGGGCAGGCACCTGCGTGGCGGCATGCAGATCTTTGTGAAGACCCACCACTGCGCCACCTCAGCTGCCTGCCTACCTACGTGGCATCGCAGGCGTCGCTGGCCAGGGCGCGTGTCAACACAAGAAGGAGCGGCGACGGACGAGGCAGATCTCTCCCCCGTCCCCGATAAAGCAAGGACACCTAAGCAAGACGCATTAAATGCGCCTTGTCATGTAATGCGAGGGATAACCTCGCATCACTGTTCCCTTTCCACCTCCTGTGTGCCAATGTGGCAACCCCTTTTTTATAAAAGGAGGCCCGAGGCGACCAGTAGAAGGATTCGGCTTTTTGGAGCTCCTCACGCCCAATAGCTAGCCCAAGAACACAGATATACAATCCACCAAAGCAGGAGTAGGGTTTTACGCATCCTCGCGGCCCAAACCTGGATAAACGAACCGTGTGCTACCTATTAGATCCGCTCTTCTCACGACCCCGCGCCCCGCCAACCACAGTAGGGATTCTTGTGATCCCATAGGTGTCGTTCCCGCCGACATCTCTGGCGCGCCAGGTAGGGGGCGTAGTTGTGAGAATCGACTTTAGCAGTTATTTCAGCGCTTCTTCATCATCATGGCGCCCAAGAAGAAGACGACGATAGTGGTTGGCTAGTCGGAAGCCGGACAGCCCGTCCCGACGCAGGCGAGCAGCGGACCAGTCGCAGAGAGGACCCGGGGCGCTGCTCGCGAACACCAACACCATCCCAGCAGCCGGAGTTTGGGAGGCGGCGATGTTTGTGCGCCTGGTAATGGGCCACACGTCGCCAAATCCAAAGGCGGAGCCAAGTCCTTCGCGGGTGGAGCGGGGCCTTCCAAGGTCATCGCCGACCCGCCCGAAGGCGACGCGAGGGCCTCCAAGACTCCCATGCCGGTGTCAACAGCGCGCTCCTCCCAGGCAGCTTGCGATGAACGGCGTAATCACACCGAAGATCCCGGGCGTGGCCGCGGGAAGAGCCCCGAGCGCCACTCTCGGGACGTAGAAGACCTGCCCACTCGCCGAGGCGCTGGTGAAAATGGCATGCGACCGTGGGGTCGTGATAGAGCTCCTTTTAACATGGTCAGAATTTGAAGCGCGTCGCGATCCGTGCAGGTTTCGCTGCCACCGACGCTAGCAGAGGCCCTGGCGCGCGCGCAGTTGCTCCTCGACTTTCCTCCCACTACGGGGAAACTCGATGAATGGAAAGCCACTATCTAAAGCCTTGTTGCGGTGGCCAACAAAGACGAACCAAGTCTGGTAGGGCCCTCAGGACGACGCTCCAATGGAGTCCCACGGACCAGTGGCGGAAAAGCTGGCGGCGCCGCGACCATGGTGCATTCACCTCTTCCCCATCCGGTACCGCGGACGTCGGCTCATCGCGACGTCGCGGGCGACGCTATCTCCATAGCATCGTCTGACCCGCGGACCCACTGTGACCAGCGCCAAGTTCTTCGGGAACGAGCCCATGAAGATGCTCAAACCACTATCGAGCGCCGGCGCGGAGTGCACCACCAGTCAGACAGGCGAGCAGGGCCTGCTGTGAACCACCCGGCCCCGGAGAGCCCTGGAGGCCTACCTTATGAGATAGGCTGTCCGGCTTTTACCCGTGAGCTGTGGCAGTTCCAGTGGCCCACTCACCGCACCTTCAAACCTGACATTGGCGAAAAGTACAGTGGCAAGACTCACCCGTCTGAGTTTCTCAGCATCTACACCATCGCGATGCAAGCCGCCGGAGCCCGCGACGATAAGGTGCTTGCGAATTACTTTCCATTGGCTCTTAAACCCAACGCCATGTCGTGGTTGATGCACTTGCCGGTAGACTCTATTTCCTCCTGGTCGGATTTGTGCCATGAGTTTGTGGTCGCCTTTACTGGGGGTCACCAAGCCCATGGCCAAGCAAGCGACCTGCATGTCATTCCCCAGAAGGGAGGCGAGACTCTGCGCAAGTATATACAGAGGTTCAGCCGGGTACAGTACAATATCCCTGATGTTCACCCTGCCGCCATCATCAGCGTGTTCCATCAGAACGTGCGTAACCGCAAGATGCGTGAAGAACTGGCAATGAACAAGGAGAAAGATGTGGCAGAACTCTATGTTCTTGCTGACAAATGTGCCCGAGCTGAAGAGGGAAGGAAGTAGCCCGGCGAAGATGCTGACGTGGAAACCGACTCCTCAGATGAGGATACTGCCGCCCCGGCGAAGAAAGGCCGGCACCGCAACACGAAGCGCAAAGGTAAAGCTGTGCTTGCCGTCGAGGGATCTGGCGACTCTGGCTCCGCCAAGAAAACCAAGGCAGATGACCCCGACAAGGAAATTGCCGGATGTGTCGCCTGTCGGGCCTTGGCGGCTGCCGAGAAGCCAGGAAACTCTGACAAGCAATACTGCAAGACCCATCGCACCAAAGGCCATGATCTCTAGAACTACCGACAGGTTGAGCTCCTTGCTGAGAAGCAAAGGGCTGAATATGAGAGGCGGGACAAGGAGAAAGGCCAGGATGGTGCTGAGGGGTCCGGCAAGAAGCTTGACGGCCAGGCGGGCCGTCGCGGCAAAGATAAACAGCGGGAGAGGCCCGCCCGGGGCCGTGACAAAAAGCCAGAAGACGATGATCACAAAGAGGGCGATGAGTCTGGTGACCAAGGATTTAAGAAAGCTACAAAGGCCATGTGTGTCAATGGCGGCGCCTCGCTGCATACCTCTCACCGCCAGCTTAAACAGTGGGCGCGTGAGATTACAGCAGCGGAATCGTCATTTGATGCCCAAAGGCCGCTGAAGTGGTCCAGCACACCTATCATTTTGACACTGAGGATCACCCTAATCGCACTACTACAGTCGGGTGCTTGCCATTGTTGGTTTCACCAACAATACGCAACCTCAAGGTGACAAAGATGCTAGTCGATGGCGGGGCCGGTCTGAACTTAATCTCGCCTGCCGTGATCGAGAAATTGCAGATTCCTGATGAAGACCTCGAAGAGACGGGCACGTTTCAGGGGGTCAACCTGGGAAGAAGTCAACCTAAGGGAAAGGTCACGCTGCCCGTGACTTTTGGGAGTGATCTGAACTACAGGACAGAAAGGGTTGTGTTCGACGTTGCCAAGATCCCCTTGCCTTACAACGGGATCCTTGGCCGCCCAGCGCTGGCCAAGTTCATGGCAGCCTCACATTACGCCTACAACACCCTGAAGATGACGGGGCCTGTGACAATCATCACTGTCCCATCAGACAAGAAGGATGCGCTAATTTGCGCTGACCAACTCTACCAACAAGCAGTTGCGGCAGCCGCCACTGCTAAGGCGCTCGCTCCTGCCACTGGAGCCCCGGGAAGGCAAAAGAAGAAGACCGGTGAGACCTCAGGCACCCACTCCGGCAAGCGCACCTCTTCGGAGTGTAGCGCTCCCGTCGAGGACGTGCCAGAGAGCTCCACCGACAGAAACAAGAAGTCCAGGGCCACACCGCCGGGAACCAAGAAGGTTTCTGCCAAGGAGGACGGCACGGGAGGAGCTTTTACCATAAGCTCCACCCTTGACGACAAATAGGAAGACGCGCCCGTCACCTTCCTGCGGGCGAATGTCGATGTGTTTGCATGGCAAGCATCCGACATCCCCGGTGTTCCCAGGAAGGTGATTGAGCACCACCTTGCTATTTGTCCTCATGCGTGGCCCATCAAGCAGAAGCTCAGAAAGCAAGCTTTGGAACGACAAGAGTTCATCACAGAGGAGATCCGGATACTGGAAGCAGCGGGTTTGGTAAGAGGAGTGCTCCATCCAACGTGGTTGGCCAATCCGGTGGTAGTGCGCAAGGCAAATGGGAAGTGGAGGTTGTGTGTTGATTACACAGATATTAATAAGGCTTGTCCCAAAGACCCCTTCCCGTTGCCGCGCATCAACCAGATTGTTGACTCCACAGCTGGGTGTGATCTGTTGTCATTCCTCGATGCCTACTCCGGCTACCACCAGATCTTCATGACAAGGGAAGATGAAGAGAAAACGGCATTCATCACCCCATGTGGTACGTATTGCTTTATGCGGATGCCTTTCGGGTTGAAGAGTGTTGGTTCGACGTTTGCAAGGGCGGTCCAGATTGGTTTTGAACCCCAGCTCCATAGAAATATGGAAGCTTATATGGATGTTACAGTGGTCAAAACCAAGAACAGGGCAACCCTCATATCAGATTTACAAGAAACATTTGCAAACCTACGCAAGATGAATCTCACGCTGAACCCTGAGAAGTGCGTCTTCGGCGTCCCGTCTGGCAAGCTTCTCGGGTTCTTTGTGTCACAGCGTGGGATAGAGGCCAATCCGGACAAGATCAAAGCTATAGAGCAGATTGAAGCACCCAAGCGAGTCAAGGTGGTGCGTCCGCTTGCTGGTTGCGTTGCCGCCATGAGCAGGTTCATTTCCAAGTCCGCCAAGCGCGCCCTTCCCTTTTTCTAGATTTTTAAAAAAGCGGGCCCAATGGAGTGGACGCCAGAAGCCGAAGCAGCATTGCAAGATTTGAAGAGGTACCTCTCCTCCGCGCCAATACTAGTTGCGCCTAAGCCACAGGAACCGTTGCTGCTGTACCTGGCAGTCAGCGCCGCACTAGTGGCGCAGAGAGAAATTGATGATGAGGTAATAGCAGCGACGGAGCCCGATGCCACTGTCAGGACCCCGATTCCAAGTCACATCGATCTAGCCGGTAACACCTCATATCACTTTGCGGCCTCACGCACGGTATTCCCACGGGTGTCGCCTTACCATGGCCCGGGACCGTTTGCGCCTTTTGGCTCACGTATACGATAGTGTCGCTAGCATCCATATGACAGAGAACCCGGGCCGACATGACTAGTCGTGAACCCAAAGTGGCACTAACTTACAGGGACAGGCATACATGAATCAACATCGAGCATGTCGGTCAGCAGCGTGTGAATCCGGGCTGTAGCACTGGGCTAACAGGACTCCGATGAACCGGGCTGTAGCAGGCTAGGCAGGACTCCGGATGTCACCGCGTGACATTTCCCCGAAGGGACAGACACAGGAACGAAGTGAATCACATGCCGGCCAGTCAAGTGTTCCGGAGCAGTAGTGCTGGGCTAGCAGGACTCCGGTGAACCGGGCTGTAGCGGACTACTATGGCTCATGGAAGCACAAGACTACATTTCCCCATAAGAGAGGCTACCAAGGATAAACAACTAGGTTGTCGGATCCCACACATACCAAGCATTTCAATCATACACACAATATGCTCAATATGTGCAATACAACATGGCATCACAACAAGACTCTACGACTCAGAGTATTTGTTCATTAGGCTCCGAGGAGCGAGATATTACAAACATGGGTCTCATGACCCAACAATCATAGCATACAATCAGAGCACATGCGGAAGCTTAACATGTCTGAGTACAGACATCTATAATTGAAAAAGGCTGAGAAGCCTGACTATCTACCAGATCCTGTCGAGGCACAAGATCGTAGCTGAGGTATCAAGCTAAACGTCGAAGTCCACGTGGAACTACTAGCGAGGCTGAAGTCTCTCTGCAAACATAAAATAAGCAAACATGAGTACAAATGTACCCAGCAAGACTTACATCAGAACTAGCTACATATGCATCAGTATCAACAAAGGGGGGTAGTGGAGTTTAACAGCAGCAAGCCAGCTTTGACTCAGTGGCTATCCTGAACTACGACTGCAAGTAACTCTTTGAGGTGGCGCACATGAGTCCACATATTCACCATATCAATACACCACTATGGATCCGCTCCCGTCTTCCCACGAGAACGCCATCCATAGCACTCACGCTTATCTTGCGCATTTTAGAGTACCCACTTTCACTTGTCTACGAACTGTTATAGGCAACCAAGCAGTCCTTTACCGCAGACACGGCTATTCGAATAGAAGATGTTAACCCTGCAGAGGTGTACTTCTTCACACACGCTCTCACCACTTACCGCCATTTACATGACATGTACTCGGCAACCTTCAAGCGGAAGCCCAACGAGGGTGTGGGCCACGGCCTACCTAAACACTCAAGTCTCTAGTCCAGGTTTATCGCCTATCCAGGTTCCATCCGTAGGGAGTCCGGCCGAGGTTTCCACATACGGCCCCGAACGATGTGTACAGGGTTCCGAGACACCAAACGGGCGCCCAGTATACCTGGCCACGGTGTATCTACCGCAACATAGCCCACCCCTGGGGTCAGCGCTACACACGGCTGCCAACACATATCCTACAAACACCAGAAACTAGTTGCAACTCCTGGACAGATGACTAGGGTGATTAAGAAGCCGAGAGGGTCCATTGGTTTCGGGCCCAATGTATGGTAGTAACTGATTCTTAAATCACACATACAGATCTCAGTTCTTAGGGACGGCCTCAATGAAACAACCCACCATGTAGTCCTACATGGCCTCTCATCGATACCTTTACCAAATCGTGTTCAACACACTTAGCTCACACACATTAGGACATGTTCACAACTTTCCAATTCATCCCCGATGAATCAGACCTGACACAACTCTAAGCAATAGCAGGCATGACGAACCAGCATGATTGAGTAGGCACATCAGGGCTCAAACAACTCCTACTCATGCTAGTGGGTTTCATCTATTTATTGTGGCAATGACAGGTCATGCAGAGGATAAGGGGTTCAACTACCGCAGCAAGTAACAGTTGAATCGTTGTTGTCCTAATGCAGTAAAAGAGAGCAGGAGCGAGAGAGTGGGATTGTATCGGAATGAACAAGGGGGTTTTGCTTGCCTGGCACTTCTGAAGATAGTATAGCTCTTCATCGGTGTCATCGAACTCATCGTCGGAACATACATCTATCGAGGGGGAACAACCACCGGCAAAGAGGGAAAGGACACAATCAATGCAATGCAACAATTATGATGCATGATAATGTCATGGAAATATGCTGTTGATTGAGCTAATGCAACTAGCAATCATATTAAATGAAGTTGGTTTGAACCAAGGGTTCAAATTCAAACTCCATATGTGTTTATTTAAATGTCAATTATGCAAATTGCCCTGTACAGCAACCCTAGGTTGTTCAAACATGCATGCAAATGGCATAAACAGATTCCTTGAATTTTTCTGATAATTTTTCATATATAACTTATTTCATTCTGAGTTATAGATTATTTTTTATGATTTTTAGAGGTTTTAGCTATTTTCTGGAATTTCCTGTAAAAGAATAAATCCACAAAAAGAGTTACTGCGTCAGCAGTACATCACTGTGACGTCAGCAGTCAACAGGCGCGGTCCAGGTCAAACCTGACCAGTGGGACCCGCGTATCACTATCTAGTCTAATTAACAGAGTTTGTTAACGCTAAACTAATCCTAAACCTTGGTAATTAGCAGGGGCTGGCCACACATGTCAATGACCCAGGGGAGGGTCAAACAGGGGTCAAACCCGGGTCAACTCGCCGGAGTTGCCCCGCGGCTCGTCGCCGGCGGAGCCAGAGACGGCGGAGGGCGTCGGGTTCGCTCTCCCGCTGCCCAAATGAGCGGCGGAGGGCACCCGCGGGGAGCTGGAGCTCTCCTGCATCCACTCGTGGCAGCGGCTGGAGCTGAGGTGGTCGGAGCTCGCCGGAATGGAGCTCGCGGAGGTGGCCGGAGTTCGTACCTCGGCGAAATGGCGTTGTGGAGCGCGGGTGAGCAAGGTGAAGCGCTGGGCAGCCTCCTGGGGTCACCAGGAGCTCAGTGCGGTGCACGGGCGCGACCCGTTCGAGCTCAGGCCACGGCGGCGACTAAACGGGTGGCAGCCGGAGCTCGGCTAGCACGGTCTAGGTGCTAGGGTGTCGGAACGACAACGAGAAAGGAGGGGAAAGAACTGCGGGCTCACAGAGAGGGGGATGGTGCAGACAGCAGGGTCGGGGAAGCGTTGGTTACCGCGAATTCGACGGCGGCGATCCACGGTGGCCGAGGCCGAAGACGACGATGGTGGCGATGGAGCAGGGCCTCCGGCATCGTGTAGCTCGGTGGAGAGGACGAGGAAGACACGGCGGTGCTTCTGGGCCAGTGTCAGGGCGAGGGGAGCTCGATGGACCCGTCGGCAGTGGACGGCGGCGACGGGGTCGCTCAGGAAGAGAGCAGAGAGAGGAGGGGCGAGAGCTGTGAGGACGGGAGAAGTGCAGAAGGTCGAGGGGAGTGCGTGGCAGCGCCAGGGAGGGCCAAGGCGAAGCGGTAAGCAGGAGGTGGCCGTCGGTGGCCGTGCGCGCGGCGGCCACGCGCCTCTTGTCCTTCTGGCGAGAGGTTGGTGGTGACTGGCACTGCGCTGTGGGCTAGGCCCCACAGTAGCAGGCCGGCCAGCTGGACAGGTAAGCGCCAGGTAGGTTTGTGTTCTGTTTTATTTTTCTGTTCTCTTTTCTATTTTTCTGTAATTGTTTTTGACTTAAATAAAATGCTAGGGCATTTTCAAAAACCCTGAAAATAATTGTGGGCACTTTTGAAAATATTTCCAATAGCCCTCAACCACTTTCAGAATTATTTGGGCATTTTAATTATTTATAGCAATTAAATGCCCAAATTCAAATACTTTATTAATTCATTCAAAAATCCAAAGTGACCTAGGAAACTGTGCACCATTTTTGGCAGAGGTTCTAGACCAATTCAAAAATGATGAACTTTTCCAAAGGAATTTTGGGATCATTGAAAATGATATTTTTTTTATTTGAACCTAGTTGGATTCATCTATGCTAGGGTTTCAACAGTCCCCAATTCAAATTCATAAGAATTTAAATATGATGCACCACATGACTAGCTATCTCAGAGCATACTAGAACTAGGGATGTGACAACTCACCCCCACTAAAATAAGAATCTCGTCCCGAGATTCAAGAAGTGAAGTAAGAAGACAGAGGGGTCACAAAACTATCACAGTCTTCTTGATCCAACGGCCCTTCTCGAAGATACCGATATATTGCATCACAATGATCTTGACGTCTTGGTTTGAGAACTACATCCAACATGACAATGAGAAGAAAGGTAAAATTTAGAAGAATCGATCTTCTTGTGGTTCGAGCAAGTTAGGATCATCTTGATGATCACAAGATCAACTCACGGGATGAGACATAGAAACATCTCTGGAGCTGAGAGGCAAAACTTGCATCAGGAGCGACAGAAGAAACAATTTGACGAGGGTTTCAAAGTAGCAAGGGAAATTGCCATGATTCCGAAACGGGGCACCTCGGGGAAGGTGACTCAAAGAATTATTCCCTTAAGTGGCAAAAGAATTAGTTTTGATCCATAGATCATTGAAACTCTCTATACCAGCCTAAGGCAATTCTCAATCGATCGTCTGGAAGAGTTCGAAGGAGTGGCATACTCAGACTAGGATGGATGAAGTGGATTACCTTGTTGAAGACAACGCAATGGATGATTTTTGCTTAACATCGGTAATGGATGGGACCCGTGGTAGGACCACTTTTGAAGATGATCCTTGACAGCAACTTCTGAGAAGGACAACCCATAGGAAATTGGCACAATGGAGAGCAAACTGGGAACAAAATGCAAATGTTGGGAATGTTCCAACCATCATATCTGCCTGAGATTCAGATTTGGTTGGAAACAGGATATCTCAGACAGCATGTCTGGAAAGAAAGTTTGCAACATAAACCGATGCGACGGAGTTGCGAGATTCTCGGGAAATGAACTACGATAGAAAGCTCCAAAACATGAGCTGGTTCTACTACATACGTGTGAACACACTGTCCAAGACAAGCATGATCACTTAGTAGTCTTACAGTAAAACACTACCCAGTCCAGGTGGGGAGCCATCATCAAGGATATCAAAGTCCTTGCTTAAGAAGAGACTTTTTCTCCTTGAACAAATCAATCAGTGGCTTGGTGTGCTAGGGATACATATAGAATGAAGATGATCAGTCTATCAGACCATAGAATACTTCGCACATGCATGACTGACTTGGGATGATTCCAGAGGAAGCAAAACAACTTTCTCGAATTCACGGCGGCAACTTACACCTAATGAACGTGAACTTAGAGGAAGTCACTACTTTCATCCAAGCATAAGCTTCATGAACGGAACATGAAGGCATTGCTTACAAAGTTTTCAACACTAGGTTGATGTTCAACATGAATCATGGGGAAGACAAAATGCTGCTGATGGGCTCAATAGCAACTCATCGGAATTTCCATATCACTGGACTTCCACCATCATGTGAACACGGTGATAGCATTGGTCAGACCAAAGAATGTAATGGTGTATGCTCGAGGGATCAACCACGGGTAAGACAACATTACGAAAATCATTGGTTCTGATTTGACTTGACGATAGCCCATACTCAAGTCAAAGTTTTTGACAAGGCAATAGATCCAACAACTGATCATGAGGACCAATCAATGGAGATATCATCTTTCTTCAACACACACACACACGCATAGAAGATATCCCTTAACATGAACTAAGTCGGACAAGCTTTCATATTCCAACTCTCCAAGTTATTGTTTAGCTTAACCAACTAGCTCAGGGTATCCGACACAGATTCTTGGAGAAAGGATGGCTTACAAGAAAACCAATTTGGTCACGAGCTCAACATAACAGTCGGGAAAACAACCTGGTGATACTTCCGAGAAGATATTCGGAAAATCACGAACCATCGATATGTTACTAAACTCGATAGCATTCTTGCTTTTCAGGGCAAGATGATGGGACCAAGAGAGTGATGGATTGCCAAAATCCTATCTCATTGGTCGATGAGTGCACCGGAGATATGGACTAGGTAGCACGATCAATCTTAGGATGATGATTCAATAACCAACACGCTAAGGATGAAATTGTTGTCCATTATCTACCAAGCAATGGAGTTGCTAGTAGTATTCATTTCACACATCATAATTCAGTCGCCGTCATTCCGGTTGCAACAACCTGGGGACCGAGGAATGAAAAATGATGGCGAGAAGTACCACTGTATCAAGAGTTCATAGGATGGTGTGCAATTGCCATGACAATCTTGATATAGAGATAGTAATACTCCAAGGTAGAACAGAATCAAAAGCTGGATTGGCATTTGATTTGCGGATTACAACTGCTTTGACCCAATCCTGGATATGGATGAGGTACTGGAGTTTGTTTCTTCTAGTCATTCTGAAATAGAATGGCTTAACGTATCACAAGAATAATAAGCATCGATAACACGGATGCACAATTACTCCTGACTATCAATTGATAGATGATAGTCGGAATACAAATGAAGAGGGAGAACTCAAGAGGACATATATCTTTCTGAGTTATGGATGCATAGATTAATATGTCGAACCAAGTTCAACAGGTTCCTTCCAGATAACCCATGCAGGAAGGTAGAACTGGCGGAATCACAATTATGAATGCAGAACTCCTCAAGAGTACTATGATTGTGAGCTTTTGGTTCAAAGAACTTCTGCCTTAATGGTTCATGGTACTTGGAAGAAGGAAATACCACGGACCTCGAGGACTATCGCAAATGTTACTAATATCCTAAAGGAACTAACAAACACTATCAACATGAAGTAAGTAGGGTGAATCTCGGGTTCAAGAACCCAGGAGTAGAATACCAACTAACTAATAACATCATGGGATGCTTTCGAGAAGAATGGCCAACACAAAACATGGCTAGATTACTAGGTGATCCTCTAAGACACCTATGATCATAGTAATAGCTCCAACATATATGTCAAGGCAATGGAGTACCTCAACAGAACGGTTAGTGTGGTTGAACTGGCCCAAAGGGACATCGTAAATGGAAAGAAGGGATTTGCAAATGCATCAGACTATTTAGAAACTTGGGATGACTCAGACAGCATAACGGCTGTAATTGCTCAAAAGATTTGAGACAACCTGCAAAAATGGTGGCATAACCACTCAACATCACAAACTCAAGGTTCTGAGGCTAGCTATGAACATATGGAAGTAGTAGGAACTGAACTGAGGCTTGAACTCAACAATCCTTGGCTACTACGGTTTAGTACCACGTCATCCTGAGAGATAGAAGAGAAGCCTAGTTCTTAACCCCGTAGAAAAGAAGAGGTTGACTCAGATCAGAAGGGCATAAGGTATAAGGAGTAAAAAAAGAGACTTACGTTCCCTTCCACAATCAATTCCCTTACATAACTAAAGCATTTCTAGACTCAACTTCGACCGGTATGGCTTGGTAATCCTACAGGCAGTCAGGCTCTGATACCAAAGCTGTCAGGACCCCGATTCCAAGTCACATCGATTTAGCCGGTAACACCTCATATCACTTTGCAGCCTCATGCACGGTATTCCCACGGGTGTCGCCTTACCATGGCCCGGGACCGTTTGCGCCTTTTGGCTCACGTATATGATAGTGTCGCTAGCATCCATATGACAGAGAACCCGGGCCGACATGACTAGTCGTGAACCCAAAGTGGCACTAACTTACGGGGACAGGCATACATGAATCAACATCGAGCATGTCGGTCAACAGCGTGTGAATCCGGGCTGTAGCACTGGGCTAACAGGACTCCGGTGAACCGGGCTGTAGCAGGCTAGGCAGGACTCCGGATGTCACCGCGTGACATTTCCCCGAAGGGACAGACACAGGAACGAAGTGAATCACATGCCGGCCAGTCAAGTGTTCCGGAGCAGTAGTGCTGGGCTAGCAGGACTCCGGTGAACCGGGCTGTAGCGGACTGCTATGGCTCATGGAAGCACAAGACTACATTTCCCCATAAGAGAGGCTACCAAGGATAAACAACTAGGTTGTCGGATCCCACACATACCAAGCATTTCAATCATACACACAATATGCTCAATATGTGCAATACAACATGGCATCACAACAAGACTCTACGACTCAGAGTATTTGTTCATTAGGCTCCAAGGAGCGAGATATTACAAACATAGGTCTCATGACCCAATAATCATAGCATACAATCAAAGCACATGCGGAAGCTTAACATGTCTGAGTACAGACATCTATAATTGAAAAAGGCTGAGAAGCCTGACTATCTACCAGATCCTGCCGAGGCACAAGATCGTAGCTGAGGTATCAAGCTAAACGTCAAAGTCCACGTGGAACTACTAGCGAGACTGAAGTCTCTCTGCAAACATAAAATAAGCAAACGTGAGTACAAATGTACCCAGCAAGACTTACATCAGAACTAGCTACATATGCATCAGTATCAACAAAGGGGGGTAGTGGAGTTTAACAGCAGCAAGCCAGCTTTGACTCAGTGGCTATCCTGAACTACGACTGCAAGTAACTCTTTGAGGTGGCGCACACGAGTCCACATATTCACCATATCAATACACCACTATGGATCCGCTCCCGTCTTCCCACGAGAACGCCATCCATAGCACTCACGCTTATCTTGCGCATTTTAGAGTATCCACTTTCACTTGTCTATGAACTGTTATAGGCAACCAAGCAGTCCTTTACCGCGGACACGGCTATTCGAATAGATGATGTTAACCCTGCAGGGGTGTACTTCTTCACACACGCTCTCACCACTTACCGCCATTTACACGACATGTACTCGGCAACCTTCAAGCGGAAGCCCAACGAGGGTGTCGGCCACGGCCTACCTAAACACTCAAGTCTCTAGTCCAGGTTTATCGCCTATCCAGGTTCCATCCGTAGGGAGTCAGGCCGAGGTTTCCACATATGGCCCCGAACGATGTGTACAGGGTTCCGAGACACCAAACGGGCGCCCGGTATACCCGGCCACGGTGTATCTACCGCAACATAGCCCACCCCTGGGGTCAGCGCTACGCACGGCCGCCAACACATATCCTACAAACACCAGAAACTAGTTGCAACTCCTGGACAGAGGACTAGGGTGATTAAGAAGCCGAGAGGGTCCATTGGTTTCGGGCCCAATGTATGGTAGTAACTGATTCTTAAATCACACATACAGATCTCAGTTCTTAGGGACGGCCTCAATGAAACAACCCACCATGTACTCCTAGATGGCCTCTCATCGATACCTTTACCAAACCGTGTTCAACACACTTAGCTCACACACATTAGGACATGTTCACAACTTTCCAATTCATCCCCGATGAATCAGACCTGACACAACTCTAAGCAATAGCAGGCATGACAAACCAGCATGAATGAGTAGGCACATCAGGGCTCAAACAACTCCTACTCATGCTAGTGGGTTTCATCTATTTACTGTGGCAATGACAGGTCATGCAGAGGATAAGGGGTTCAACTACCGCAGCAAGTAACAGTTGAATCGTTGTTGTCCTAATGCAGTAAAAGAGAGCAGGAGTGAGAGTGTGGGATTGTATCAGAATGAACAAGGGGGTTTTGCTTGCCTGGCACTTCTGAAGATAGTATAGCTCTTCATCGGTGTCATCGAACTCATCATCGGAACATACATCTACCGAGGGGGAACAACCACCGGCAAAGAGGGAAAGGACACAATCAATGCAATGCAACAATTATGGTGCATGATAATGTCATGGCAATATGCTATTGATTGAGCTAATGCAACTAGCAATCATATTAAATGAAGTTGGTTTGAACCAAGGGTTCAAATTCAAACTCCATATGTGTTTATTTAAATGTCAATTATGCAAATTGCCCTATACAGCAACCCTAGGTTGTTCAAACATGCATGCAAATGGCATAAACAGATTCCTTGAATTTTTCTGATAATTTTTCATATATAATTTATTTCATTCTGAGTTATAGATTATTTTCTATGATTTTTAGAAGTTTTAGCTATTTACTGGAATTTCCTGTAAAAGAATAAATCCAGAAAAATAGTTACTGCGTCAGCACTACATCACTGTGACGTCAGTGGTCGACAGGAGCGGTCCAGGTCAAACCTGACCAGTGGGACCCGCGTGTCACTATCTAGTCTAATTAACAGAGTTTGTTAACGCTAAACTAATCCTAAACCTTGGTAATTAGCACGGGCTGGCCCCACATGTCAATGACCCAGGGGAGGGTCAAACAGGGGTCAAACCCGGGTCAACTCGCCGGAGTTGACCCGCGGCTCATCGCCGGCGGAGCCAGAGACAGCGGAGGGCGTCGGGTTTGCTCTCCCGGTGCCCAAACGAACGGCGGAGGGCACCCACGGGGAGCTGGAGCTCTCCCGCATCCACTCGTGGCAGCGGCTGGAGCTGAGGTGGTCGGAGCTCGCTGGAATGGAGCTCGCGGCGGTGGCCGGAGTTCGGACCTCTGCGAAATGGCGTTGTGGAGCGCGGGTGAGCAAGGTGAAGCACTGGGCAGCCTCCTGGGGTCACCAGGAGCTCGGTGCGGTGCACGGGCGCGACCCGTTCGAGCTCAGGCCACGGCAGCGACTAAACGGGCGGCGGCCGGAGCTCGGCTAGCACGGTCTAGGTGCTAGGGTGTCAGAACGACAACGAGAAAGGAGGGGAAAGAACTGCGGGCTCATAGAGAGGGGGATGGTGCAGACAGCAGGGTCGGGGAATCGTTGGTTGCCGCGAATTCGACGGCGGTGATCCACGGCGGCCGAGGCCGAAGACGACGATGGTGGCGATGGAGCAAGGCCTCCGGCATCGTGTAGCTCGGTGGAGAGGACGAGGAAGACACGGTGGTGCTTCTCGGCTCAGCGTCAGGGCGGGGGAGCTCGGTGGACATGGCGGCAGTGGACGGCGGCGACGGGGTCGCTCAGGAAGAGAGCAGAGAGGGGAGGGGCGAGAGCTGCAAGGAGGGGAGAAGTGCAGAAGGTCGAGGGGAGTGCATGGCAACGCCAGGGAGGGCCAAGGCGAAGCGGCAACCAGGAGGTGGCCGTCGGTGGCCGTGCGCGTGGCGGCCACGCGCCTCTTGTCCTTCTGGCGAGAGGTTGGTGGTGACTGGCACTACGCTGTGGGCTGGGCCCCACAGTAGCAGGCCGGCCAGCTGGACAGGTAAGCGCCAGGTAGGTTTGTGTTCTGTTTTATTTTTCTGTTCTCTTTTCTATTTTCTGTTATTGTTTTTGACTTAAATAAAATGCTAGGGCATTTTCAAAAACCCTGAAAATAATTGTGGGCACTTTTGAAAATATTTCCAATAGGCCTCAACCACTTTCAGAATTATTTGGGCATTTTAATTATTTATAGCAATTAAATGCCCAAATTCAAATACATTATGAATTCATTCAAAAATCCAAAGTGACCTAGGAAAATGTGCACCATTTTTGGCAGAGGTTCTAGACCAATTCAAAAATGATGAACTTTTCCAAAGGAATTTTGGGATCATTGAAGATGATATTTTTTATTTGAACCTAGTTGGATTCATCTGCGCTAGGGTTTCAACAGTCCCCAATTCAAATTCATAAGGATTTAAATATGATGCAACACATGACTAGCTATCTCAGAGCATACTAGAACTAGGGATGTGACAGCCACGGATGCCGAGACAACGCAGCCGGTTGGAGTGCCGCCAAGGAATAAGATGATGCAGCACCCGGTCTACTTTGTTAGCTCCCTTCTGCAGGGGGCTAGATCAAGGTACTCTGGTGTGCAGAAACTGCTCTTCGGCCTTCTTATGGCCTCGAGGAAGCTGTGTCACTACTTCCAGGTGCACGAAATCACTGTCGTCACTCGCCTCCCTCTGCAATGGATATTGCACAATCCGGACGCAACGGGAAGGATCGTAGAGTGGGCACTGTAACTGTTCAGCTTTGGCCTCAAGTTTGAGAGTACCTCGACGATTCAAAGCTGAGTCCTGGCGGAGTTCGTTGCAGAATGGACCGCGACTCCCGACGAAGAAACCCAAGAGACTGCTCTCCCCGGCAAGGAGGCAAGGTGCGACTGGATCATGTACTTTGATGGAGCTTTATCCTTACAGGGCGCTGGGGCTGGCGTACTGCTTGTCGCGCCCACCGGAGAGCACCTCAAGTACGTGATCCAGATGCACTTCCCCAGGGAGGTGTCAACAAACAATACTGCTGAATATGAGGGGCTGCTTGCTGGTCTTAGGATCGCGGCAGACCTCGGAATCAAGAAACTCATCGTCAGGGGTGACTCGCAACTTGTCGTCAAACAAGTCAACAAAGATTACCAGAGCCCGTTGATAAAGGCCTACGTCGATGAAGTGAGTGTTGGGGAACGTTGCAGAAAACAAAAAATTTCCTACGGTTTTCCCAAGATCCATCTAGGAGTTCATCTAGCAACGAGTGATCGGATTGCATCTACATACCTTTGTAGATCACGCGCGGAAGCGTTCAAAGAACGGGGATGAGGAAGGCGTACTCGACGTGATCCAAATCACCGGAGATCCTAGCGCCGACCGGACGGCACCTCCGCGTTCAACACATGTACGGTCAGCGTAACGTCTTCTTCTTCTTGATCCAGCAAGGGGGAAGGAGAGGTTGAGGGAGATGGCTCGAGCAGCAGCACGACGGCGTGGTGTTGATGGAGCTGCAGTACTCCGGCAGGGCTTCGCCAAGCACTATGGAGGAGGAGGAGGTGTTGGAGAGGGAGAGGGAGGCACCAAAGATCAAGGTAAGAAGTCCTCCATCTCCCCACTATATATAGGAGGCCAAGGGGGGGGGCGCCGGCCCTAGGAGATCTAATCTCCTAGGGGGGTGCGGCCAAGAGGAGGAATCCCTCCTCCCCAAGGCACCTAGGGGTGCCTTCCCCCTTTGGGACTCTTCCCTCCTTGAAACCCTAGGCGCATGGGCCTCTTGGGGCTGGTGCCCTTGGCCCATGTAGGCCAAGGCGCACCCCCTACAGCCCATGTGGCCCCTGGGACAGGTGGCCCCACCCGGTGGACCCCCGGGACCCTTCCGGTGGTCCCGGTACAATACCGGTGACCCCGAAACTTGTCCCGATGGCCGAAATAGCACTTCCTATATATAATTCTTTACCTCCGAACCATTCTGGAACTCCTCGTGACGTCCGGGATCTCATCCGGGACTCCGAACAACATTCGGGTTACTGCATATACATATCCCTATAACCCTAGCGTCACCGAACCTTAAGTGTGTAGACCCTACGGGTTCGGGAGACATGTAGACATGACCGAGATCGCTCTCCGGTCAATAACCAACAGCGGGATCTGGATACCCATGTTGTCTCCCACATGCTCCTCGATGATCTCATCGGATGAACCACGATGTCGAGGATTCAAGCAACCCCGTATACAATTCCCTTTGTCAATCGGTATGTTACTTGCCCGAGATCCGATCGTCGGTATCCCAATACCTCGTTCAATCTCGTTACCGGCAAGTCACTTTACTCGTACCGTAATGCATGATCCCGTGACCAGACACTTGGTCACTTTGAGCTCATTATGATGATGCATTACCGAGTGGGCCCAGTGATACCTCTCCGTCATACGGAGTGACAAATCCCAGTCTTGATCCGTGTCAACCCAACAGACACTTTCGGAGATACCCGTAGTATACCTTTATAGTCACCCAGTTACGTTGTGACGTTTGGTACACCCAAAGCACTCCTACGGTATCCGGGAGTTACACGATCTCATGGTCTAAGGAAAAGATACTTGACATTGGAAAACTCTAGCAAACGAACTATACGATCTTGTGCTATGTTTAGGATTGGGTCTTGTCCATCACATCATTCTCCTAATGATGTGATCTCGTTATCAATGACATCCAATGTCCATAGTCAGGAAACCATGACTATCTGTTGATCAACGAGCTAGTCAACTAGAGGCTTACTAGGGACATGTTGGTGTCTATTATTCACACATGTATTACGATTTCCGGATAACACAATTATAGCATGAATAAAGACAATTATCATGAACAAGGAAATATAATAATAATGCTTTTATTATTGCCTCTAGGGCATATTTCCAACAGTCTCCCACTTGCACTAGAGTCAATAATCTAGTTACATTGTGATGAATCGAACACCCATGGAATTCTGGTGTTGATCATGTTTTGCTCTAGGGAGAGGTTTAGTCAACGGATCTGCTACATTCAGGTCCGTGTGTACTTTACAAATATCTATGTCTCCATCTTGAACATTTTCACGAATGGAGTTGAAGCGACGCTTGATGTGCCTTGTCTTCTTGTGAAACCTGGGCTCCTTGGCAAGAGCAATAGCTCCAGTGTTGTCACAGAAGAGCTTGATCGGCCCCGACGCATTGGGTATGACTCCTAGGTCGGTGATGAACTCCTTCACCCAAATTGCTTCATGTGCTGCCTCCGAGGCTGCCATGTACTCCGCTTCACATGTAGATCCCGCCACGACGCTCTGCTTGCAACTGCACCAGCTTACTGCCCCACCATTCAAAATATACACGTATCCGGTTTGTGACTTAGAGTCATCCAGATCTGTGTCGAAGCTAGCGTCGACGTAACCCTTTACGACGAGCTCTTCGTCACCTCCATAGACGAGAAACATTTCCTTAGTCCTTTTCAGGTACTTCAGGATATTCTTGACCGCTGTCCAGTGTTCCTTGCCAGGATTACTTTGGTACCTTCCTACCAAACTTACGGCAAGGTTTACATCAGGTCTGGTACACAGCATGGCATACATAATAGAACCTATGGCTGAGGCATAGGGGATGACACTCATCTCTTCTATATCTTCTGCCGTGGTCGGACATTGAGCCGAGCTCAATTTCACACCTTGTAACACAGGCAAGAACCCCTTCTTAGACTGATCCATATTGAACTTCTTCAATATCTTATCAAGGTATGTGCTTTGCGAAAGACCTATGAGGCGTCTTGATCTGTCTCTATAGATCTTGATGCCTAATATATAAGCAGCTTCTCCAAGGTCCTTCATTGAAAAACTCTTATTCAAGTAGGCCTTGATGCTGTCCAAGAGTTCTATATCATTTCCCATCAAAAGTATGTCATCTACATATAATATGAGGAATGCTACAGAGCTCCCACTCACTTTCTTGTAAACGCAGGCTTCTCCATAAGTCTGTGTAAACCCAAACGCTTTGATCATCTCATCAAAGCGAATGTTCCAACTCCGAGATGCTTGCACCAGCCCATAAATCGAGCGTTGGAGCTTGCACACCTTGTCAGCATTCTTAGGATCGACAAAACCTTCCGGCTGCATCATATACAATTCTTCCTTAAGGAAACCATTAAGGAATGCCGTTTTGACGTCCATTTGCCATATCTCATAATCATAGAATGCGGCAATCGCTAACATGATTCGGACGGACTTCAGCTTCGCTACCGGTGAGAAAGTCTCATCGTAGTCAACCCCTTGAACTTGTCGATAACCCTTAGCGACAAGCCGAGCTTTATAGATGGTCACATTACCATCCGCGTCTGTCTTCTTCTTAAAGATCCATTTATTTTCTATGGCTCGCCGCTCAACGGGCAAGTCAGTCAAAGTCCATACTTCGTTTTCATACATGGATCCTATCTCGGATTTCATGGCTTCTAGCCATTTGTCGGAATCCGGGCCCGCCATCGCTTCTTCATAGTTCGAAGGTTCACCGTTGTCTAACAACATGATTTCCAAGACAGGGTTGCCGTACCACTCTGGTGCGGAACGTGTCCTTGTGGACCTTCGAATTTCAGTAGGAGCTTGATCAGAAGTATCTTGATCATCATCATTAACTTCCTCTCTAGTCGGTGCAGGCACCTCAGGAACATTTTCTTGAGTTGCGCCATTTTCCGGTTCAAGAGGTAATACTTCATCAAGTTCTACTTTCCTCCCACTTACTTCTTTCGAGAGAAACTCCTTCTCTAGAAAGGATCCATTCTTGGCAACAAAGATCTTGCCTTCGGATCTGAGGTAGAAGGTATACCCAATAGTTTCTTTAGGGTATCCTATGAAGACGCATTTTTCCGACTTGGGTTCGAGCTTTTCAGGTTGAAGTTTCCTGACATAAGCATCGCATCCCCAAACTTTTAGAAACGATAGCTTAGGTTTCTTCCCAAACCATAATTCAAACGGTGTCGTCTCAACGGATTTCGACGGAGCCCTATTTAAAGTGAATGCGGCAGTCTCTAAAGCATAGCCCCAAAAAGATAGCGGTAAATCGGTAAGAGACATCATAGATCGCACCATATCTAATAGAGTGCGATTACGACGTTCGGACACACCATTACGCTGAGGTGTTCCAGGCGGCGTGAGTTGTGAAACTATTCCACATTTTCTTAAGTGTGTGCCAAACTCATGACTCAAGTATTCTCCTCCACGATCTGATCGCAGGAACTTGATTTTCCTGTCACGTTGATTCTCAACCTCACTCTGAAATTCCTTGAACTTTTCAAAGGTTTCAGACTTGTGTTTCATTAAGTAGACATACCCATATCTACTCAAGTCATCAGTGAGGGTGAGAACATAACGATAGCCCCCGCGAGCCTCAACACTCATTGGACCGCACACATCAGTATGTATGATTTCCAATAAGTTGGTTGCTCGCTCCATTGTTCCTGAGAACGGAGTCTTGGTCATTTTACCCATGAGGCATGGTTCGCACGTGTCAAATGATTCGTAATCAAGAGACTCTAAAAGTCCATCAGCATGGAGCTTCTTCATGCGTTTGACACCTATGTGACCAAGGCGGCAGTGCCACAAGTATGTGGGACTATCATTATCAATCTTACATCTTTTGGTATTCACACTATGAATATGTGTAGCATTACGCTCGAGATTCATTAAGAATAAACCATTCACCATCGGAGCATGACCATAAAACATATCTCTCATATAAATAGAACAACCATTATTCTCGGATTTAAATGAGTAGCCATCTCGTATTAGACGAGATCCTGATACAATGTTCATGCTCAAACTTGGCACTAAATAACAATTATTGAGGTTCAAAACTAATCCCGTAGGTAAATGTAGAGGCAGCGTGCCGACGGCGATCACATCGACCTTGGAACCATTCCCGACGCGCATCGTCACCTCGTCCTTCGCCAGTCTCCGCTTATTCCGCAGCTCCTGCTTTGAGTTACAAATGTGAGCAACTGCACCGGTATCAAATACCCAGGAGCTACTACGAGTACTGGTAAGGTACACATCAATTACATGTATATCACATATACCTTTTGTTTTGCCGGCCTTCTTGTCCGCTAAGTATTTGGGGCAGTTCCGCTTCCAGTGACCACTTTCCTTGCAATAAAAGCACTCAGTCTCGGGCTTGGGTCCATTCTTTGGCTTCTTCCCGGCAGCTTGCTTGCCGGGCGCGGCAACTCCCTTGCCGTCTTTCTTGAAGGCTTTCTTACCCTTGCCCTTCTTGAACTTAGTGGTTTTATTCACCATCAACACTTGATGTTCCTTTTTGACTTCTACCTCTGCTGATTTCAGCATTGCAAATACTTCAGGAATGGTCTTTTCCATCCCCTGCATATTGAAGTTCATCACAAAGCTCTTGTAGCTCGGTGGAAGCGACTGAAGGATTCTGTCAATGACCGCGTCATCCGGGAGATTAACTCCCAGCTGAGTCAAGCGGTTATGTAACCCAGACATTGTGAGTATGTGCTCACTGACAGAACTATTTTCCTCCATCTTACAGCTGAAGAATTTGTCGGAGACTTCATATCTCTCGACCCGGGCATGAGCTTGGAAAACCATTTTCAGCTCTTCGAACATCTCATATGCTCCGTGTCTCTCAAAACGCTTTTGGAGCCCCGGCTCTAAGCTGTAAAGCATGCCGCACTGAACGAGGGAGTAGTCATCGGTACGTGCCTGCCAAGCGTTCATAACGTCTTGTTCTGCAGGGAGAACAGGTGCGTCACCTAGCGGTGCTTGTAGGACATAATCTTTCTTGGCAGCTATGAGGATGATCCTCAGGTTCCGGACCCAGTCCGTGTAGTTGCTGCCATCGTCTTTCAGCTTGGTTTTCTCTAGGAACGCGTTGAAGTTGAGGACTACGTTGGCCATTTGATCTACAAGACATATTGTAAAGATTTTAGACTAAGTTCATGATAATTAAGTTCATCTAATCAAATTATTCAATGAACTCCCACTTAGATAGACATCCCTCCAGTCATCTAAGTATAACATGATCCGAGTTAACTAGGCCGTGTCCGATCATCACGTGAGACGGACTAGTCAACGTCGGTGAACATCTTCATGTTGATCGTATCTTCTATACGACTCATGCTCGACCTTTCGGTCTTCTGTGTTCCGAGGCCATGTCTGTACATGCTAGGCTCGTCAAGTCAACCTAAGTGTTTTGCATGTGTAAATCTGTCTTACACCCGTTGTATGTGAACGTTAGAATCTATCACACCCGATCATCACGTGGTGCTTCGAAACAACGAACTGTCGCAACGGTGCACAGTTAGGGGGAACACTTTCTTGAAATTATTATGAGGGATCATCTTATTTACTACCGTCGTTCTAAGCAAACAAGATGCAAAAACATGATAAACATCACATGCAATCAAATAATAATAGTGACATGATATGGCCAATATCACATAGCTCCTTTGATCTCCATCTTGGGGCTCCATGATCATCTTGTCACCGGCATGACACCATGATCTCCATCATCATGATCTCCATCATTGTGTCTCCATGAAGTTGCTCGCCAACTATTACTTCTACTACTATGGCTAACGCGTTTAGCAATAAAGTAAAGTAATTTACATGGCGTTTCTCAATGACACGCAGGTCATACAAAAAATAAAGACAACTCCTATGGCTCCTGCCGGTTGTCATACTCATCGACATGCAAGTCGTGATTCCTATTACAATAGCATGAACATCTCATACATCACATATAGATCATTCATCATTCATCACAACTTTGGCCATATCATATCACAAAGCACTTGCTGCAAAAACAAGTTAGACGTCCTCTAATTGTTGTTGCAAGTTTTACGTGGCTGAAGTAGGGTTCTAGCAAGAACGTTTTCTTACCTACGTGAAAGCCACAACGTGATTTGTCAACTTCTATTTACCCTTCATAAGGACCCTTTTCATCGAATCCGCTCCAACTAAAGTAGGAGAGACAGACACCCGCCAGCCACCTTATGCAACTTGTGCATGTTAGTCGGTGGAACCGGTCTCACGTAAGCGTACGTGTAAGGTTGGTCCGGGCCGCTTCATCCCACAATACCGTTGAAGCAAGATAAGACTAGTAGCGGCAAGAAAGTTGACAACATCAACGCCCACAACAAATTGTGTTCTACTCGTGCAAGAGAACTACGCATAGACCTAGCTCATGATGCCACTGTTGGGGAACGTTGCAGAAAACAAAAATTTCCTACGGTTTCACCAAGATCCATCTAGGAGTTCATCTAGCAACGAGTGATCGGATTGCATCTACATACCTTTGTAGATCACGCGCGGAAGCGTTCAAAGAACGGGGATGAGGAAGGCGTACTCGACGTGATCCAAATCACCGGAGATCCTAGCGCCGAACGGACGGCACCTCCGCGTTCAACACACGTACGGTCAGCGTAACGTCTCCTTCTTCTTGATCCAGCAAGGGGGAAGGAGAGGTTGAGGGAGATGGCTCCAGCAGCAGCACGACGGCGTGGTGTTGATGGAGCTGCAGTACTCCGGCAGGGCTTCGCCAAGCACTATGGAGGAGGAGGAGGTGTTGGAGAGGGAGAGGGAGGCACCAAAGATCAAGGTAAGAAGTCCTCCATCTCCCCACTATATATAGGAGGGCCAAGGGGGGGGCGCCGGCCCTAGGAGATCTAATCTCCTAGGGGGGTGCGGCCAAGGGGAGGAATCCCTCCTCCCCAAGGCACCTAGGGGTGCCTTCCCCCTTTGGGACTCTTCCCTCCTTGAAACCCTAGGCGCATGGGCCTCTTGGGGCTGGTGCCCTTGGCCCATGTAGGCCAAGGCGCACCCCCTACAGCCCATGTGGCCCCCCGGGACAGGTGGCCCCACCCGGTGGACCCCCGGGACCCTTCCGGTGGTCCCGGTACAATACCGGTGACCCCGAAACTTGTCCCGATGGCCGAAATAGCACTTCCTATATATAATTCTTTACCTCCGGACCATTCCGGAACTCCTCGTGACGTCCGGGATCTCATCCGGGACTCCGAACAACATTCGGGTTACTGCATATACATATCCCTATAACCCTAGCGTCACCGAACCTTAAGTGTGTAGACCCTACGGGTTCGGGAGACATGTAGACATGACCGAGATCGCTCTCCGGTCAATAACCAACAGCGGGATCTGGATACCCATGTTGGCTCCCACATGCTCCTCGATGATCTCATCGGATGAACCACGATGTCGAGGATTCAAGCAACCCCGTATACAATTCCCTTTGTCAAGCGGTATGTTACTTGCCCGAGATCCGATCGTCGGTATCCCAATACCTCGTTCAATCTCGTTACCGGCAAGTCACTTTACTCGTACCGTAATGCATGATCCCGTGACCAGACACTTGGTCACTTTGAGCTCATTATGATGATGCATTACTGGGTGGGCCTAGTGATACCTCTCCGTCATACGGAGTGACAAATCCCAGTCTTGATCCGTGTCAACCCAACAGACACTTTCGGAGATACCCGTAGTATACCTTTATAGTCACCCAGTTACGTTGTGACGTTTGGTACACCCAAAGCACTCCTACGGTATCCGGGAGTTACACGATCTCATGGTCTAAGGAAACAATACTTGACATTGGAAAACTCTAGCAAATGAACTATACGATCTTGTGCTATGTTTAGGATTGGGTCTTGTCCATCACATCATTCTCCTAATGATGTGATCTCATTATCAATGACATCCAATGTCCATAGTCAGGAAACCATGACTATCTGTTGATCAACGAGCTAGTCAACTAGAGGCTTACTAGGGACATGTTGGTGTCTATTATTCACACATGTATTACGATTTCCGGATAACACAATTATAGCATGAATAAAGACAATTATCATGAACAAGGAAATATAATAATAATGCTTTTATTATTGCATCTAGGGCATATTTCCAACAGTGAGAAAGCTGGAAGAGCGTTTTGATGGTATACAGGCGGAGCACGTTCCCTGAGCGCAAAACGACATCGCCGATTACCTGTCAAAGCGCGCTGCCCTCAAGCTACCTGTGGAACCAGGTACCTTTGTGCTCCAGCTAACTCAACCATCCATTGATCCATCAACAGAGCAAAACAAGAGGAGGAAATCAGGGCCCGTCAAGTACTTTCCCGTCGAGCTCCCCAGAGCCGCCGGCAAGGATGTTGCCGGAGATACTGAGCCCGCCACGGGACGGATAGCTCCGGCGGAGCATCAAGCTCTTGCCGTCGAGACAGCCGCTCCTGTAGCGGAGGAAACACCTTTAGTCCTTGCCGTTGAGCCCCAGGCTCCAGCATGGGCACAGCATACCGTCTGATTCCTCCAAACAGGGGAACTTCCTGAGGAGCAGGAAGAAGCGGAAAAAGTAGCCCGTCGCTCTACTATGTACTAGTTCGTCGATGACGTCCTGTACAGAAAGAGGTCGAACGGCGTGAAATTGAAGTGTATCCCTCGAGAGGAAGGACTGGGGCTGTTGGCGGAGATACATGGAGGCATATGTGGATCCCACATCGGGTCAAGGGCCCTTGCCGGCAAAGCGTTTCGGCAAGGCTTCTTCTGGCCCACCGCGCTCCAGGATGCGACGACACTAGTCACCAGGTGTGAAGCGTGTCAGTTCCATTCAAAGAAGCTTCATCAGCCAGCTCAAGCCCTTCAAACCATTCCTCTCTCCTGGCCTTTCTCGGTCTGGGGGCTCGACATACTGGGCCCTTTCCCCCGCGCTAACAGGGGCTTTGAGTACTTGTACATTGCAATCGACAAGTTCACAAAGTGGCCAGAGGTGGAAGCAATGAGGAAGGTCACAGCTCAGTCAGCTATCAAATTCTTCAAGGGAGTAGTGTGCCATTTTGGTGTACCCAACAGGGTCATCACCGACAAGGTACATAGTTCACAAGCCGCACCTTCATGCAATATACCCAAGACCTCGGCAGCAAAGTCTGATTCGCTTCCGTTGCTCACCCACGAAGCAATGGTCAAGCTGAGAGGGCAAACGCTGAAGTACTGTGAGGCTTAAGGACAAAGACCTTTGACAGGCTGCGCAAGAGTGGAAGGCACTGGATTGATGAATTGTCGGTGGTTCTTTGGTCAATCAGAACGACACCAAATCGAGCCACCGGCCAGACACCCTTTGCCCTGGTATACGGGGCAGAAGCAGTTCTCCCCATGGAACTCATATACGGGTCACCTCAAGTACTCGCTTATGACGAGCTTGAACAAGAGCAATTACGGCAAGATGACGCAACGCTCCTTGAGGAAGATCGTCTTCGGGCGGCTGTGAGAGCAGCGCGCTACCAGGAAGCCTTGCGCCGCTACCATAGCCGCAAGGTTCATGCCCGAAGCTTTGAGGAAGGTGACCTTGTTCTTCGGCGCGTTCAATCGGCCAAGAATTCCAACAAGTTGACGCCAAAGTGGGAAGGCCCTTATCGAGTAATACGAGTCACCAGGCCCGGCGCAGTCCGCCTGGAGACCGAAGATGTCGTTCCGATGAGTAACTCCTGGAACATTGAGCATCTTCACAAGTTTTACCGGTGAGGCGCGGCTTGCCGGGACCCCCGGCAAGCCACCTTTTGTACGAGCCTTGCTGATGACGCATGTAACCCTTTGTACAAAGCCAGGCGCAGACCCTGAGCATAAGTAAATGAAGCGCTGGCGCCCTAAGTTATAGCATGCATGCTAGGTCGAGTCTCGTCCTTGGTTAGGGTTGATAGTGCTTAGCGGCGACTAACCCCTAGCTTAGAGGTCGAGTGTGCGTCTCTTTGTCTTTCTTTTGTCTTCTTTGGTTCACAGGACACACAGATATCCATGCTGAACCACTTGGGGAGGAAAAAAAGAGGAACAGACCAGCATCTAGCCCCCGGCAAGCCAGTATTGTCGGGGGCTGCAACAGCAAAGATTCACCCATGGCGAACCGGGGTTGCCGGGGACTGCAACTTCAGATAAGTTCTTCATCCCTTATCATGCATTCCATTATGGACTGAGGTATGGGAAACCTCGTTTTCCCCCTAAGCTACCGTGCTCCCCTAACTCTAGGCCATAGGGCTCGTTCCTGGGGCCAAGTTTGGTCGTAGTCGCGGCAGCAAAAGGATGAAACAAGGAGCCTAAACCCGCCTCATCCCTGCCTCTGCCAAAGGCGTGAGGAAGGTCGAGCAAAGTGGGGAGACGGCAAGGCCTGCTGTCGGGCAAGGAAATGTTTATCTTAAAGATATCAAGGATTTATTTCTTGCTGTGGGTTCCACCCACAAACAAATGACCCGGCAAGCATCCCTTTTTCATTAAAAACATTCCACTCAGGTACAGTCCATAGGGAATGAAAAACATGAATGATGGGATTACAAGTTTTAAATTCAACAAAGGACCGAAGGCTTACAAACTAAAAAGAGATAAGGTGCCCGTAATCCCTTTCTTGTCCCTCTCCTCAGGAGGCAGGTCAAGGAGGCGAAAAGGACCAAAGGAGCGCCTAGGCGAGCTACGGGTGGCAGAAGACACCAAGAGAACATCTTGGTGGCCGTCCAAAGGCTGGATGGTGATGGCGGCGCCGGAAGAAGAGCTCGAAGACGAGGCGGCAGGACGTCAGCACGCGCCGAAGGCATCGGTGCCCGCGTACTCCGACTTGACGGCCTTGCCGTCCGCCCTCTTCCTCTTCCGCAGCCTCCCAATGCCAGCCGCCCAAGGAGACGACCCCGATAAGTTCAGGGAGCCAGCGACGCGGATGATGGGGTCGCCGGTGCCGCACGGAGCGGCACCCGACACTTAATCGGACTCGTCATCCTACCGCCTACTACCCTCGTCGTCGCTGCCGCTGTCCTCCTCGTCACTCCCGCCCGAGGAGGAATCTTCGCTATCAGAAGAGCTCTCCACGCAGCACCTTGCATGGGTCCCGAAGCACCCGAAGACCTTAACGGAGAGAAGGCCACCCTCCACCAGCTTAAAATGAAGAGTGAGACCCTCCGTCAAGCGGTGGATATGAGCAAACGTCTTCCATCCCCGACCAAGATACATCACGTGAGGGGCAGGGAATTCGACGCGGGCCCGCGTGCCACTCATCCCGCAGCCCCTCATGTGCAGCCACAATGACTCCGGCGGATCCAGCTCCATCTCCCGCGTTGTCGAGCAGCGACCCTCGCCGCCACTGCCGAAGGACCAGGATTCCCTCTCTCCATGATGGATGGAAGGGAGGAGTAGAAGCTGAAGGAAGAAGAAGATGAAAGAATGCGGGACGCCATCCTCCCCCCCCCCCTCCCGCTCTTTATAAAGGATCGGGGTTGGGGCTCGGCCGCCCCGCTCGGCCAATCAAGATATGGAAGGCGCAGGGAGCCAGGACCGACCCGCCGCCCCAACCAGCGACGGCCCGGTTTCCCGCCTCGACCGTTCGCCACCCCAGGCGCATGGGAGACACATGGCGGACGTGCAAAACCGAGGGGACAGCTGAGACGACCACTCCCCACCCCGTGATCATGGGGAGTGGATGCCTTGAAGACCACGCCTCAGCCCCATTCAGTAAATGGGTCGCGCCTCCATGCCTCCCTCCGTTTATGGGGAAGGCGCGAACTGCCCCTTCACTATGATGTGACGCATGCCTGCGGGAACCAACCCCACACATGCCGCCCACGTCACACGCACCTCCCCATGCCGTGCCACGCGCGGGAGTCGTGGGAAGCGCAGCATGCAAAGAATCTTACCGCGGTAAAAACCGCCCCGCCTGCCCGCGCACCATTTTTGGGCCTAGCCCAACAGCGCGTTGCGATTATGTGTGGCCAGGCCCGGGGACTCCTGTCGGTGTACAAAAAGAGGAGTACACTTTTTGTACCCCTATAACTGTGCACGGGCAGTCTGAGCCACGAGCACCACCACACCAAGCAAGGCAAGGGAGGTAAGCCAGGGTAAGACCGAAGCTCAAGAGAACTATAACGACGCCAAGGCCAAGACCACGAAGAGCAAAGGGGACGAAGCGAACTCCCCCGGCAAGATCCTTGCCGGGAGATAGTCTAGCAGCCCCGGCAAGACCCTTGTCGCGGCAACTCGTCCTGCGCCTACGGAGCAAATCACCCTTGAGTCCACTGCCCCCAAAGGGCAAGGATTCGGGAGACATCCCCATGGCGGCATGCAGATCTTTGTGAAGACATACAAGATCAGATACGCACTAAGGAGACGACAACCCTTGGCGGGATCCCAGCCAAGGAAGACCACAAGGCCCCCGGCAAGCGCCTTGCCGGGGATGACAGCAGGCGCCTCGGCAAGACCCTTGCCGGGGCCCCGGCAAGGCCCTTGCCAAGGACACCCGCAGGGCCACCATCAGGCCCATGCCGACTAAACCTCCACCGCCGTTCGCATGCAGCTGCCGACCCAACCGGCTGGACAGGCACCTGCGTGGCGGCATGCAGATCTTCGTGAAGACCCACCACTGCGCCACCTCAGCTGCCTGCCTACCTACGTGGCATCGCAGGCGTCGCTGGCCAGGGCGCGTGTCGACACAAGAAGGAGCGGCAACGGACGAGGCAGATCTCTCCCCCGTCCCCGATAAAGCAAGGACACGTAAGCACGACGCATTAAATGCGCCTTGTCATGTAATGCGAGGGATAACCTCGCATCACTGTTCCCTTTCCACCTCCTGTGTGCCAATGTGGCAACCCCTTTTTTATAAAAGGAGGCCCGAGGTGACCAGTAGAAGGATTCGGCTTTTTGGAGCTCCTCACGCCCAATAGCTAGCCCAAGAACACAGATATACAATCCACCAAAGCAGGAGTAGGGTTTTACGCATCCTCGCGGCCCAAACCTGGATAAACGAACCGTGTGCTACCTGTTAGATCCGCTCTTCTCACGACCCCGCGCCCCGCCAACCACAGTAGGGATTCTTGTGATCCCATAGGTGTCGTTCCCGCCGACAGATGGGCTGCCTTGGTATTAGACCCAATAATTCACGGATACCACTTCACACGAGTCCTGATGGACGGAGGCAGCAGCTTAAACTTGATATATCAGAACACAATCCGCAAAATGGGGATAGACCCAACAAAAATTTGCCGCAGCAATACTACCTTTAGAAGAGTAACGCCAGGCCCAGGGGCTCATTGCATGGGCTCCCTGCTACTCGAAGTTGTATTCAGCTTCCCGACAACTTCCGTAGCGAAAATTTAACCTTCCACATTGCTCCGTTCCAAAGTGGCCATCAAGCACTACTTGGACGTGAAGCTTTCGCCCGCTTTAACGCAATACCGCATTACGCTTCCCTCGCACTTAAGATGCCCGGTCCACGTGGCATCATTACAGTAAATAGCAATATTGAGCGATCCCTGCACGCCGAAGAGAGTGCGGCTGCCTTGACAGTCGCACACTAAAACGGCCTCACCAACTAAAGCATTTGATAGGTCGTCAAGACCACGGACACGGTTAGACGAGTCTGGCGCAGCTATATATAATTCATACAGGTTTGATGACCACACCCCTATTACAAATACAAGGGCCTCAACGCGCGCAGACAAGTGGCAATTTTTACTCATCTTGAACTGTACATGGTTTCTTTAAACCTACTTTTTTGCACGACAACTTTTCACCTAAATTCCTCTCTTTTACATATGACCATCGTGCTACACCCGTCCAAAATATGGCACAACGGAGACACGGGCGCAGACGTGCAGCAGGGACCCGTTCAAAGGATTCTTTTTAGGTTAAGACCCGGCGTCAACCTTTTTTACTGTCTCTTGTTGATACACATCCTTCGGATTCTCAGTACAATTGAGAAGGATGCTGACGTCTTGGCATGTGGCCACGTCAGAATAATGCACGTACCTGGACAACAGGGGCTTCTTACAAAGGGCACTGTTTAGGCCCGGTTTACACCATAAAGACCGAATACCTTAGGGAGTGTTCGACGTCGCGAGTTTGGCCTTATATGCATCAGCTCCGAATCATGTCTTTGGTCAAATGTTGGGTTTGCCCGGCTCCTGTGTTTTGGTGCCTTACATTCCGCTCTATCGGCTAAGGCAGCACCAGGATAACTACTGCGATTGTGCCCTGGTTCATCCGGACGAGCACCTCAGTAGAGAAAGTCGAAAACTGACTATCATGATATAGCGCGAGACTGGTCAACCACTTGATGACCTATCAGAATCTTAGAATTCCCCCGCCTTAACGAAGGGCCGTTTCCTGGCCGGGCATGTACGCACCCCGAATTCGGGTGACTGCGGAGCCACCACGGGCTATATAGTAGCCCTACTGTCAACCTCCTATGGCTAAGTGAAAGTGTTAAAGCATTATAGTCCGGTTGCCTAGTTCGTTGCGCCATCACCTCCTTATTAGGACCAAGACGTTGGACTAAGTGTGAATACGCGTCTTCTGTGAACACCCCCGCATTATATGCGTATGGGCTGAAGCCGACGACTGCAATCTTTCAGGTTATACACATGTATACATAAACGTCCGCACAGGAGGCATCACAATACTTTCGGGCAAAAGTATAAACACAACCTTGATAAATTTAATAAAACATTGTTTTTATAATGGGAATACATGTCACTCAAACATAATATTCTTCGAGCACTGGGCCTCTATCAAACAAGCACCCTCAAGAACTTCTTCAAAATAGTGCTCGGCAGCAACTCGGCCTATGGCCGAACCCTGCGCCGCAACAGTGGTAGCATCCATCTCCGCCCAGTATGCTTTGACACGGGCAAGGGCCATCCGCGAGCCTTCTATGCACGCCGACCTCTTCATCGCATTGATGCGTGGCACCGCACCAAGGAACTGCTGCACTAAGCTGAAATAGCTGTTCGGCTTCGGCTTTTCCGGCCACAGATGATCTACGACAGACCTCATGGCGAGGCCAGACAATCTATTGAGTTTGACCCATTCGGCAAGTTGATTAGTTAGTGGAAGCAGACGCTCTGGAACGTTAAACTGCGACCAGAATAGCTTGTCCACTTCACGATCTGTTTGATCCCGGAAGTATTCGGCCGCATCGACAGCACTCGCCGTCAAATCCAGATATGCGTCTGCCGAACTCCACAGCTGATCCAGAGGGGCATACCGCGGATCTCCGAACTTCCTTCGCAGTAAAAAGGGCTTCCCAGCCACAATATCACCGGCTTCACACATCTCCTCCTTCTTTGCTCTCATGGCAGAGCGGGTGTCTTTGGTCGCCACTGTGGCCTTTTCAAGGTCTGTTGCCTTTGCTTGGTTTTCTTCTTCAAGGAACTGGCAACAGTCGGCAGTGCCTTTTAACTTTACGGCCATCTTGTCCATCTTCTCTTTGCTCTCGCAATGCGCGGCCTTCTCGGCTTTCAACTCTTCGGCCGCCTTCAAAGCAGCCGCATTACTACTCCTTGCTTGTTCTTTGGCTCGGGCAAGTTCCGCCCGAAGGGTTTCCATGGTGGCAGCTCCATCTGCAATCACAAAATATTAAAGATACTGGCATCACGCTGCTCTTACTATGTGGCATTCACTAGAAAATATCACTTACCCTGTGCCTCGTCAAGCCTCTTGTTAACAAGCTCGATGTCAGCATCCGCCGCATCCAGTTGCCGCTTCAGTTCGGCAAACTCATGAGTTCGGCTAGCCACCGGAGCTCCCACTACCTGCACATTAAAACAGTATGGTTATTACCTGGGACTACGATCCTCTGCTTGCCGCCGTTCTCGGTGACAACCAGAGTTTCAGGGGCTACTATCTACACAGGGCACACTTAAAAATGTGCGGTACTATTACAAAGGTATATCATCTCACGTACCTCAAAGCCCGTTAGTAGACACATAAAGGCGTCATGCAACCTGCTTTCAGCAGACGAAATCCTTTCCATCATCGTACTCATTAACATACGGTGTTCTTCTGAGACGTTCGCTCGCTTCAACAGATCCCTCAGTACGTCCGACCGCATACCAGACGACGCCAGACTCTCTTGTTCGCCCTCTTCAAGAGCCGGATGCTGGGGACTTCGGGCGACTACAGGATTATCTTCTGGCCTCACCGGATTCAGAGAGGCCCTCCGTGACGACACTTCAAGGTCGCCCGCTTCTTGAGCGGGGGAGTCCGGGGGAGGCGTTTCACTCTCCATCATCTCCGGAAGAAGGTCCCCGAAAGACGAGCTCTGTTGAGAAGGGCTAAGATCCAAACTGCAAGACAAACGCTTCGGTTATTTTCCTCGGAAGTAAGGTAGAATATCTTTACTATTAAGTATTTTTTTTATCACTTACGGCTCGTTAGAGGGCTGATCCCCACGCGGACTTTGTGCGGCAAGAGCACCCCCCAAGGCAGGACCCTCTGTTGGAGACTTCTTCTCCCGTTTGGAAGCCTTGGTTTCCGGATCCGCAGAGGCAGTCCTCTTCCTTCCCCGGAGCGAGAGAAGGTTGGAATCTTCCCCTTGGTTATCCTCCTTCACGGAGGCGCTCATTCCCTTGGTTGGAATTGGTAGCGATGGGGGCCCGCTTTCGCCCTCATTATTCCCACCTTTATCTTCCTTCGAGGGCTCCGGGCAAGGTGCTAGCTCGAGCATCTTTTCCAGTACCGGATTGTCCAAACCCCCAGGGAGTAGGGCCGAACACCGAATCATCTTCGCCTTTGTTAGCCAGTCCTGGTCAAAAAGCGATTTCTCATAATGACGTCATGATAAATGAAAGACGGTGTGTTCGGCTAGAGGATTACTTACTTGGTCGGCGGTGCAGTTGCTGCTCAGGCCCACGTCCTCGGTAGTATCCGGACACTCCATTTGAGGTCCGAAGAATGATTTATACATCTCCTCGTGCGTCAGGCCGAGGAAATTCTGGATAGCGCATGGTCCTTCTGGGTTGAATTCCCACAAGCGGAGGGGCCGGCGTTTGCAAGGCTGGACTCGACGAACCAGCATGACTTGCATTACCATAACCAAACTAAAATCTCCCTCGAAGAGATCCCGGATGCGGCTCTGCAATATGGGCACATCCTTGGCTGGACCCCAGCTCAGCCCCCTGCTGATCCATGACATCAGTTGTGGTGGAGGGCCCGAGCGAAAGGCGGTGCAAGCTACCCACTTGGCACTTCTGGGAGCGGTGATGTAGAACCACTCCCATTGCCATAATCCAGACACCTCTGGAAAGGAACCTTTTGGCCACGGAGCTCCTGCAATCTTGCTTATTAATGCACCTCTGCACGCTGTGTATTGTCCCTCGGCCATCTTCGGCTTCACATCAAAGGTCTTGAGCCACAGGCCGAAGTGAGGGGTAATGCGGAGGAAGGCCCCACATACGACAATAAATGCCGAGATGTGGAGAAAGGAATCCGGGGCTAGATCATGGAAATCAAGCCCGTAATAGAACATTAAACCCCTTACGAAGGGATCCAGAGCGAGGCCTAGTCCTCGGAGGAAGTGGGAGATGAACACGACTTCTTCGTTGGGTTCAGGAGTAGGGAAGACCTGCCCTCGGGCGGGCAGCCGATGTGAGACTTCGGTGGTCAGGTACCTTGCCTCCCTCAATTTCTTGATATCCTCTTCCGTGATGGAGGAGGGCATCCACCGGCCCTGGAGGCTGGATCCGGACATGATTGAAGATCCGGAGCACCTGACCTAGGCTTTGGGTGTTAGAACTCGAGGCGGGGGAAGGACTCGATTGAGCACGAGAGGGAAAAAGTAAAGGCCTTGCCCCTTTATAAAGAGGGTGAATATCAAGCGTCCTCCCCGTGGACGTTTGGGACTTGCCTAAAATCTAGGAGTCCTAGGCACGGCTGGGTTACCCACATCCGTGTTGATTAGAATCCCGTAATAAGGGGAACACAATCTCTGCTTTGACAAGACGTGTCAAGAAACTGCCTCGCGTTATGAGCGGGGCTAGTTAAAGAAAAACAGTTCGAATAATCACCGAGCCATGGCATGATGTCATGTTGCCAAAACAAGTCAGCAGATTAGATTTGTGGAAATATTATTCTCTCTACGGTGGTATGTGGAACTTATTTTGCAGGGTCGGACACTATCCTTGTATTCAAATTCTTCCGTGATGTATTCGGAGGAGGAACCCGCCTTGCAATGGCGAAGACAATACTGTGCGCTGGACTTATCGTCATTGAAGCCTGGTTCAGAGGCTACTGAGGGAGTCCTGGATTAGGGGGTCTCCAGACAGCCGGACTATATCCTTTGGCCGGACTGTTGGACTATGAAGATACAAGATTGAAGACTTCGTCTCGTGTCCAGATGGGACTCTACTTGGTGTGGAAGGCAAGCTAGGCAATACGGATATGTATATCTCCACCTTTGTAACCGACCTTGTGTAACCCTCGCCCTTTCCGGTGTCTATATAAACCGGAGGGTTTAGTCCGTAGGACAACATACAATCATACCATAGGCTAGCTTCTAGGGTTTGGCCTCTCCGATCTCGTGGTAGATCAACTCTTGTAACACCCATCATCAAGAATAAATCAAGCAGGACGTAGGGTTTTACCTCCATCAAGAGGGCCCGAACCTGGGTAAAACATCGTGTCCCCTGCCTCCTGTTACCATCCGCCTTAGACGCACAGTTCGGGACCCCCTACCCGAGATCCGTCGGTTTTGACACTGACAGCAACCAACGCGCTTAGGGGTTGTCAATCCCTTCACAATCACTTACGAAAGTGAGATCTGATAGAGATGATAAATAATATTTTTGGTATTTTTGGTATAGAGATGCAAGGTAAAAAGTAAAAGGCAAACTAAAAGCAAAGCAATAATAAAGTGATGGTGATTGATATGATGAGAAAGAGACCCGGGGGCCATAGGTTTCACTAGTGGCTTCTCTCAAGAGCATAAGTATTCTACGGTGGGTGAACAAATTACTGTTGAGCAATTGACAGAATTGAGCATAGTTATGAGAATATCTAGGTATGATCATGTATATAGGCATCACGTTCGAGACAAGTAGACCGAAACGATTCTGCATCTACTACTATTACTCCACTCATCGACCGCTATCCAGCATGCATCTAGAGTATTAAGTTAAAAACAGAGTAACACCTTAAGCAAGATGACATGATGTAGAGGGATAGTTTCATGCAATATGATAAAAAAACCATCTTGTTATCCTCGATGGCAACAATACAATATGTGCCTTGCTGCCCCTTATGTCACTGGGAAAGGACACCGCGAGATCGAACCCAAAGCTAAGAACTTCTCCCATGGCAAGAACAACCAATCTAGTAGGCCAAACCAAATTGATAATTCAAAGAGACTTGCAAAGATAACAAATCATACATAAAAGAATTCAGAGAAGATTCAAATATTATTCATAGATAAACTGGATCATAAACCCACAATTCATCGGTCTCAACAAACACACCGCAAAAAGAAGATTACATCGAATAGATCTCCACAACAGAGGGGGAGAACATTGTATTGAGATCCAAAAAGAGAGAAGGAGCCATCTAGCTACTAACTATGGACTCGAAGGTCTGAAGTAAACTACTCACACTTCATCAGAGAGGCTTGGATGATGATGTAGAAGCCCTCCATGATCGATTCCCCTTCCGGCGGAGCTCCGGAACATGCCCCAGATGGGATCTCATGGATACGGAAAGTTGCGGTGGTGGAATTAGGTTTTTGGCTCCGTATCTGATCGTTTGGGGGTACGTAGGTATATATAGGAGGAAGAAGTACGTCGGTGGAGCTTCGAGGGGCCCACGAGGCAGGGGGCGTGCCCTAGGGAGGCGCGTCCCCTACCCTTGTGACCACCTCGTAGCTTTCTTGACGGGGGGTCCAAGTCTCCTGGGTCTTATTTGATGAGAAAATCACGTTTCTGAAGATTTTATTCCGTTTGGACTCCATTTGATATTCTGTTTCTCCGAAACACTGAAATAGGCAAAAAAACAACAATTCTGGGTTGGGCCTCCGGTAAATAGGTTAGTCCCAAAAATAATATAAAAGTGGAAAATAAAGCCCAATATAGTCCAAAATAGTAGATAATATAGCATGGAGCAATCAAAAATTATAGATACGTTGGAGACGTATCATTTCCTTTTTCGCTTAGAGATCATGCTAAAGCTTGGTTTTCATCTTTGCCTAAAAATAGTATTGATTCATGGAACAAGTGCAAAGATGCTTTTATCTCTAAGTATGTTCCTCCTGCTAAGATCATCTCTCTTAGAAACGATATTATGAATTTTAAACAACTTGATCATGAACATGTTGCACAAGCTTGGGAGAGAATGAAATTAATGATACGTAATTGCCCTACTCATGGTTTGAATTTGTGGATGATTATACAAAAAAATTATGCCAGATTGAATTTTGCTTCTAGAAATTTTTTAGATTCGGCCGCGGGAGGCACTTTTATGGAAATCACTTTAGGAGATGTTACTAAACTCCTAGATAATATTATGTTTAATTATTCTCAATGGCACACTAAAAGATCCACTAATAAAATGTGCATGCGATAGAAGAAATTAATGTTTTGAGTGGAAAGATGGATGAACTTATGAAATAATTTGCTACTAAGAGTGTTTCTTCTGATCCTAATGGTATGCCTTTGTCTACTTTGATTGAGAATAATAATGAATCTATGGATGTGAATTTTGTTGGTAGGAATAATTTTGGTAACAACGTGTCTAGAGGGAATTTTAATCCTAGGCCTTATCCTAGTAATCCTTCTAATAATTATGGAAATTCCTACAACAACTCTTATGGAAATTTTAATAATATGCCCTCTGAATTTGGGAGTAGAGTTAAAGAGTTTGTGAATTCACAAAAGAATTTTAATACTTTGCTTAAAGAGAAATTTCTTAAAGTTGATGATTTGGCTAGGAACGTTGATAGAATTTCTCTTGAGGTTGATTCTTTAAAGCATAGATCTATTCCTCCTAAGCATGATATCAATGAGTCTCTCAAAGCCATGAGAATTTCCATTGATGAGTGCAAGGAAAGAACCGCTAGGACGCGTGCTATGAAAGATGCCTTTATTAAAGCGTGTTCTTCCAATTCCTATGAAAATAAAGATGAAGATCTAAAAGTTATTGATGTGTCCCCTATTAAATCTTTGTTTTGAAATATTAATCTTGATAATGATGGGACTGTATATGATCCACCTTTACCTAGTAGGTGTTCTAAAAATTCGGAGTATTTAGATCTTGATGATGAAATTGATAAAAGTGGGATTAAAAGAAATAAAACCCTAGATGTTGCTAAACCCACTATATTGGATTTCAAGGAATTTAATTATGAAAATTGCTCTTTAATTGATTGTATTTCCTTGTTGCAATCCTTGCTAAATTCTCCTCATGCTTATAATCAATATAGAGCCTTTACCGAATATATCGTTGATGCCTTGATGCAATCTTATGCAGAAAAACTTGAGTTGAAAGTTTCTATCCCTAGAGAACTTTATGATGAGTGGGAACCTAATATAAAAATTAAAATTAAAGATTACAAGTTTTATGCTTTGTGTGATTTGGGTGCAAGTGTCTCTACTATTCCCAAAACTTTGTGTGATTGGCTGGATATCCGTGATTTTGACGATTGCTCTCGAAATTTGCATCTTGCGGATTCCACTATTAAGAAACCTATGGGAAGAATTAATGATGTTCTTATTGTTGCAAATAGGAATTATGTGCCCGTAGATTTTATCGTTCTTGATATAGATTGCAATCCTTCTTGCCCTATTATTCTCGGTAGACCTTTCCATAGAACGGTTGGTGCAATTATTGATATGAAGGAAGGGAATATTAGATTTCAATTTCCATTAAAAAGGGCATGGAACACTTCCCTTGAAAGCAAAATAAAATTGCCATATGAATCTATCATGAGAGCCACTTATGGATTACCTACCAAAGATGGCAATACCTAGATCTATCCTTGCTTTTATTCCTAGCTAGGGGCGTTAAACGATAGCGCTTGTTGGGAGGCAACCCAATTTTATTTTTATTCCTTGCTTTTTGCTCCTGTTTAGTAATAAATAATTTATCTAGCCTCTGTTTTGGTTATGTTTTTTTGTGTTTAATTAGTGTTTGTCCCAAGTAGAACCGTTGGGAAGACTTGGGGAAAGTCTTGTTGAACTTGCTGTAAAAAACAGAAACTTTAGCGCTCACGAGAACTGCTGTCATTTTTATTTGGAAAGTGATATTTAGTTAATTATTTTTGAAGATGATTAATATATAAATTCCTCACGTCCATCCATTTATTTTCGAATTTTTGGGGTTCCATATCTTGCGCTAGCTACAGATTACTACAAACTGTTCTTTTTTGACAGATTCTGTTTTTCGTGTGTTGTTTGCTTATTTTGATGAATCTATGGCTAGTAAAATAGTTTATAATCCATGGAGAAGTTGGAATACAGTAGGTATAACACCAATATAAATAAATAATGAATTCATTGCAGTACCTTGAAGTGGTCTTTTGTTTTCTTTCGCTAACGGAGCTCACGAGATTTTCTACTTTAAGTTTTGTATTGTGAAGTTTTCAAGGTTTGGGTAAAGATTTGATGGATTATGGAACAAGGAGTGGCAAGAGCCTAAGCTTGGGGATGCCCATGGCACCCCCAAGATAATCTAAGGACACCTAAAAGCCAAAGCTTGGGGATGCCCCGGAAGGCATCCCCTCTTTCGTCTACTTCTATGGGTAACTTTACTTGGAGCTATATTTTTATTCACCACATGATATGTGTTTTGCTTGGAGCGTCTTTTATGCTTTGAGTCTTTGCTTGTTAGTCTACCACAATCATCCTTGCTGTACACACCTTTTGAGAGAGCCATACATGATTTGGAATTTGTTAGAATACTCTATGTGCTTCACTTATATCTTTTGAGCTTTATAGTTTTGCTCTAGTGCTTCACTTATATCTTTTAGAGCACGGTGGTGGATTTGTTTTATAGAAACTATTGATCTCTCATCCTTCACTTAGATTATTTTGAGAGCACGGTAATTTGCTTAAGATCCTAATATGCTTGGTATGCAAGATTAATAATAAAACTTTCTTATGAGTGTGTTGAATACTAAGAGAAGTTTGATGCTTGATGATTGTTTTGAGATATGGAGGTAATAATATCAAAGTCATGCTAGTTGAGTAGTTGTGAAATTAAGAAATAATTGTGTTGAAGTTAGCAAGTCCCGTAGCATGCACGTATGGTAAACGTTATGCAACAAATTTGAAACATGAGGTGTTATTTGATTGTCTTCCTTATGAGTGGCGGTCGGGGACGAGCGATGGTCTTTTCCTACCAATCTATCCCTCTAGGAGCATGCGCGTAGTACCGAGGTTTTTGATGACTTGTAGTTTTTTGCAATAAGTATGTGAGTTCTTTATGACTAATGTTGAGTCCATGGATTATACGCACTCTCACCCTTCCATCCTTGCTAGCCTCTGCGGTACCGTGCATTGCCCTTTCTCACATTGAGAGTTGGCGCAAACTTCACCGGTGCATCCAAACCCCATGATATGATACACTCTTTCACACATAAACCTCCTTATATCTTCGTCAAAACAGGGACCATACCTACCTATTATGGCATTTCCATAGCCATTCCTAGATATATTGCCATGCAACTTTCCATCATTCCATTCATCATGACACATTCATCATTGTCATATTGCTTAGCATGATCATGTAGTTGACATAGTATTTGTGGCAAAGCCACCGTTCATAATTCTTTCATACATGTCACTCTTGGTTCATTGCATATCCTGATACACTGCCGGAGGCATTCATATAGAGTCATCTTTGTTCTAGTATCGATTTGTAATCATTGAGTTGTAAATAAATAGAAGTGTGATGATCATCATTATTAGAGCATTGTCCCAAGTGAGGAATAAAAAACGAGAAAGGCCATAAAAGAGAAGGCCCAAAAAAAGAGAAAGGCCATAAAAAAGAAAAGGCCCAAAAAATGAGAGAAAAGAGAGAAGGGACAATGTTACTATCCTTTTACCACACTTGTGCTTCAAAGTAGCACCATGATCTTTGTCGGTGTCAAAACCGGCGGATCTCGGGTAGGGGGTTCCGAACTGTGCGTCTAGGCGGATGGTAACAGGAGGCAGGGGACACAATGTTTTACCCAGGTTCGGGCCCTCTTGATGGAGGTAAAACCCTACATCCTGCTTGATTAATATTGATGATATGGGTAGTACAAGAGTAGATCTACCACGAGATCAGAGAGGCTAAGCCCTAGAAGCTAGCCTATGGTATGATTGTTGTTCGTCCTACGGACTAAAACCCTCCAGTTTATATAGACACCGGAGAGGGCTAGGGTTACACAGAGTCAGTTACAATGGTAGGAGATCTACATATCCGTATTGCCAAGCTTGCCTTCCACGCAAAGGAAAGTCCCTTCCGGACACGGGACGAAGTCTTCAATCTTGTATCTTCATAGTCCAGGAGTCCGGCCGAAGGTATAGTCCGGCTATCCGGACACCCCCTAATCCAGGACTCCCTCAGTAGCCCCTGAACCAGGCTTCAATGACGACGAGTCCGGCGCGTAGATTGTCTTCGGCATTGCAAGGCGGGTTCCTCCTCCAAGTACTTCATAGAAGATTTTGAACACAAAGGTAGTGTCCGGCTCTGCAAAATAAGTTTCCACATATTGCCATAGAGAGAATAATATTTACACAAATCTAATCTGCTGACGTATTCTGTAGCGTGACATCACACCACGGCCAAGTCTTTATTCGAATCGTTTTTACTGTCCCACCTCAGCGCGTTTGGCGAGGCGGTTTCCTTGGCACGTCTTGTCAAAGCAGATATCGTGTCCCCTTATTCCGGGATTCTCATCAATACTAGTGTGGGTAACCCAACCGCGCCATTGATTACGGCGCTTGGGAGATAAGCGAGTTTTACCAGGCTGGTGGGGGCGCATAGTCACGTCCACCCATATAAGGGGATAAGGATCCACGTTTTCATCCACGCCTTCTTCCTCCTTTGCCTATCCATTTCTGTGCACTCGAGCTCTAGCGCCCAAGTCCGCACACCCCACCTCAACCTTCTCCAGTCATGTCTGGAGCGGGAGGCAAGTGGATGGTCTCCTCCATCACGAAGGGACACATCAAAAAACTGAGGAAGGCCGGATACTTGTCTAACGACATTGCGCACCGGCTTCCCGAAGAGGGGCAGCTCATCCCCACCCCTAGGCCCCATGGGAGGGTGGTTTTCCTCCCCCATTTCCTCCGCGGACTGGGCTTCCCTCTCCACCCATTTGTCTGGGGGCTCATGTTCTACTATGGCCTGGATTTCCACGATCTGGCCCCGAACTTTGTCCTCAATATCTCGGCGTTTATCGTTGTGTGCGAGGCTTTCTTCTGCATCCGCCCCCATTTCGGCCTATGGCTCAAGACTTTCAATGTCAAGCCGAAGGTGGTGCGCGGCACCCACGCGGAGTGCGGAGGCGCCATGGTGGGCAAGATGCCCAACGTCCTATGGCTCGAGGGCTCCTTCGTGGAGTCCCTAAAGGGGTGGCAATCGGGGTGGTTTTACATCACCGAGCCGTGCGACCCTGAATGGGTCGCAGCCCCCGAGTTCCGATCCAGACCCCCCACGCGGCTCACCTCCTGGAAAGAGACGGGCCTGTCATGGGGTAAAGAAGGAGAGCTAACCAGACTCCAAACATGCGTCCAAACCCTGGTGGACAAGAAGCTCAAACTTGTCAACGTAGTCCAGGTTATGATCATCCGCCGGATCCTCCCGTGTCAACAACGGGCTTTCAACCTGTGGGAGTTCGACCCGACGCAGCACCGAACTCTGAGCAGGCTCTTCGACACGACGTACGAAGATGCCTGGAAGGTGCTTTTCAAGGGCGCCGAGGCCCCCCCATCCGCTACCGAGGATCGCGGATTTAGCACGCAGCGTCACGCTCGTGCGGTAAGCTATTTTTACCTTTTACAGGGTATTAGTTTTTCATAGTTTGACTCCATGTGGGATCTAAGCTCCCTTACCTTTGACAGGATTGGCAGGAGACGTCCGGACAGATCAACTGTCCGGCTCCTTTGCCCGAAGGCCTAGCGGACGCTCGCTTGGTGAAGCTGCTGGTTCCGGCACCCTATGTGGTGCCGGAGAAGAAGGCCAAGAAGGCCACGGAGACTCGAAAGAGTGCCCGGCGCCAGGAGGTGTCGGATTCATCATCCGACGACTCCAAGGCGCACTCCTGCCGTGAAGACGAGGAGGAGGAAGAAGAGACCTCTCCCCCTCCAGCGGGGGGAGAGAAGAAAAGGAAGGCCGCCCCAACTGGGGAGGCCGAAGGGTCCAAGAAGGGGAAGACCCTTCCTCCAGACTGCTCCCCCAACGCCGACGACGGTGAAGAGGAGTGGCCGCACAGGGCCAAGCCCCTAGCGAGATCATAAGTATTCGGACACCAGAGCGAGTCATAGTGTTCCTTTCTTGCACAGCTCCTCCTTACGCCGAACATGACTGTGCAGTCCGCCCAAGGTCGGGCTCGACGAGTCGTCGAGCGGCTCCCTGGATTCGTCGGATGTGAATTCGCTTCCGACGGCTATCTCCCCCACCCTACGGACGACGCCGTGGTGGTGTCCCAACAGGTTCCAAGCCAGGAGGAGGTGGTCCTGGAGGCGCCGCAAGGCGACCTCCCGGACTCCAGGCGTAAGGGGGATAGAACCCCCAAGGGCATCGCGCTGGAACCTTCAACAGTTCTGTACTCCGGTAGGCAACCTCCTTCCAAGAGGGTCAAGCCTACCGAGCCGATGACCTCCGTCCAACCGGAGGCACCGGACAATTTGCTGGAGGTGCTTAACGGCGCCTCCATCAACGAGGAGCACCGCACTATTATGAGTGCGGTGATCCAGAAGGTTCAGTCTGCCAAGAGCGGACTGACTGAAGCCTGTGCCAGCCTTCTAACAGGCTTTGAGGTAAGTAAAGAATATGTAAAAATATTACCACATAGACAGTATCCCCTGATGCTCTGTTCGGCGTTCGGAAAGAAAAGCCGAATAGAGGATCTAATAACATTCGCAGGAGTCTAACATAATCAAGTCAATATGTGTATGCAGGCTTCGCTGCTGGCCTCCGCCGCACTGACTGCGGAGGTGGATACGCTGAAGCAAAACCTCGCGCGGTCCAAGAACGAGCTCGTCCATGCCAAGAGGCAACTCGAGGAGAAGGAAGGTAAGTAATACCTTGTGCAAGTATATAGAGAAGATGTGGTTGCAAAAAATGACAGGATCAACGTGCTATTATAGGGGCCATGACCGAGGTGGCAACCCTTAAGCAAGCGCTGTCCGAGGCCGAAAATAGAGCGGCCACGGAGCGCACAGAGAGAGGGAAGTAGGAGGCGCGGGTGGAGGAGGTGCAGAAAGAGCTCCAGGCTCTCGTGAAAAAACACGAGAGTTTGGAGCTTGACTCAAAGACGCAAGCGTCCGAGCTTGCGGCAGCCCTCAAAAGCGCGAAGTCTGCCAAGGCTGAAGCCCAGAAAGCCCTCCGAGAAATTGAAGCAATGAAGAAGATAGCGGCGGGTAAGGCATTCATTATGCAAAGCAAGCACGTGAAAGTGAATTACTTGTTACTTACCCGAGTCCGGAGCTCTCCAGGAGCATTCGCAGATTTGCCCCGTAGTGCGTCTGATGCCGCCGTCTACTACCGAGCCGAGGAGGAGAGCTCGGCAGAGAAGGTGTTCTAGTCTTAGTATGCTGAGGCCGGACACCTGGTGCCTTTGAGCGACCAGCTGAAGCAAATGGTCGAGCTCCACAAGGTGGCCGAACAGGCCATAAAAGGCTTCATAGTTCGGCTTTGGCCTGGGGAGGCTCTGTCTGGGATCTACTTCGGGCTGGTGAGGCGGCTGGTGGATGCATGTCCACAGCTTGAAGTAATCAAGCACTTTGTCTGCATCGAAGGTGCCCGTAGGGCGCTTGCTCGTGCTAAAGTGCACTGGGGCAAGATGGATGCGGAGAAGCTAGTGAAGGACGGTCCGCCGCTGGGCAAGGAGCATCCCTTCCTGGGAGCGTATTATGAGGGCGTCTTGAAGGGTGCCCGCCTTATAGCGGATGAATGCTCCAAAGATGTAATTTTTGAGTAAACTCGCATTGGTGATCCTGTACAGTGAAAACTTGTTCATATGCGCTAAGCAATGCTTTTGAATTTAAAATATTACCTTCTGTGCGGCTGTTTATCAAATTTGAGAGATGGCGAGTCGTCGGCTTCTGCCCCCATGCCACGAGTGCTGGGGTGTTCGGGATAAACATGAGCGCTCTTTTTCCCATTCTTGGGTCCTTCGAGGGAGGCGCTCAACACAAAGAATAAGGCAAACGGACTATAATGCTTGAACACTCTCACTTAGCCATAGAATTCTATAATTTTAAATTTTGGCGAAGCCCCTAGTGTTCGGAAGACCGAGTTCGGGGCGATATCCACGCCTAGGCCGGACAAAGCCGACTCCTCGCTCTAAGCGGCATAAGTCTTTAGGGACTCAAAAACCTCTCGAACAGCGACCAGCTCTCGGCTCATCATGACGGTCAGTTTTAGCTTTCTCTACTGAGGTGCTTAGCCCAGCTCAACTGGGGCACAATCGCAGTAGTTCTCCTAGTGCTACCTTAGTCGATATAACGAAACGTAAGGTACCAAAACATAGGAGCCGGGCAAACCCAACTATTGACCCAAGACATGATTCAGAGCCGATGCATATAATGCTATAAGTTCGGGGTGCTGCACTTGTGGAAGTGTTCGGACTTCTCACACCGTATTGTGGGGTACTTAAGCCCCTGGCGTATTGGCTGTACCGAAGTGTACGGGTGCAACATGTCATTAATGAACATATATTCGTAAAGAAGAGTAATGCAATAATAGATGGAAGCTATGCATTGTTTCGTTTAAAAAAGGTGTGATCAAAGCAGAACGATACAAATAGTGCGATAAGCAAAAAATGGGACTATTTAATGTGTCCTTTCCAGGGGTGAGCTACGGAATGGTATGTAAAACAGGTATACTGCTCATTATAGAGACCACCTTAGAGTTACATAGTGCGGCGTAGCTTTCTGCTTCCCTGGTTGTATCGTTTGTGTGGCAATTGTACTGCCGAACAAGCCTTCCGAAGAATGGAATCCTGAAAATAAGAGAAAATTAAGAAATCGGCAGCCCCTAGTGCGGTTTAAGCCGCGTTTCGGGCATGCCGTGATGGTGCCCCTCCCCCTGTGCCCATGGTATTTCCAAAGTGTAGTTATGTACGTGCAATGCTGGTTTCGCAAGTTCGCGAGGGCTGGGGTTGGGGCCGCATTGCTACGCTTGCTCGGAACGTGCCAGGCGGTCTTGTTGTAGGTTACTCCGGGCGCGCTTCACGGTGTCTAGACGTTTAATGGCCGGACTGGAGAATTGCCTTGAGAGGCTGCTTTGTACTTCCGCTGCGATAGCCGCCGTATGCTCCTCTGTTCGGAGAGAGCGTTCGGTGTTTCCATTGACTGTGATGACTCCTCGAGGGTCTTGCATCTTGAGCTTGAGGTATGCATAGTGCGGCACCGCATTGAACTTAGCAAATGCGATTGGCCCGAGCAGTGCGTGATAGCCACTGCGGAACGGGACTATATCGAAGATTAACTCCTCGCTTCGGAAATTATCCGGAGATCCGAAGACCACTTCAAGTGTAACTGAGCCTGTACAGTTGGCCTCTACACCTGGTATGACGCCTTTAAAGGTCATTCTAGTGGGTTTAATCCTCGAGGGATCGATGCCCATTTTCCGCACTGTATCCTGGTAAAGCAGGTTCAGGCTGCTGCCGCCATCCATAAGGACTCTAGTGAGGTGAAATCCGTCAATAATTGGGTCTAGAAACAATGCGGCGAATCCGCCATGACGGATGCTAGTGGGGTGGTTCCTTTGATCAAAAGTGATCGGGCAGGAAGACCATGGGTTGAACTTTGGGGCGACTGGCTCCATCGCGTATACGTCCCTTAGCACACGCTTCCGCTCCCTCTTGGGGACATGGGTTGCGTATATCATATTCACCGTCCGCACTTGTGGGGGAAAACCTTTCTATCCATTGTTGTTCGGCAGCCGGGGCTCCTCCTCGTCATCGCTATGCAGCCCCTTGTCTCTGCTTTCGGCATTTAACTTGCCTGCCTGCTTGAACACCCAGCACTCCCTGTTGGTGTGATTGGCTGGTTTTTCGAGGGTGCCATGTATCTGGCATGAGCGGTCGAGTATTCGGTCCAAACTGGACGGGCCTGGAGTATTTCTTTTGAATGGCTTTTTCTACTGACCGGGTTTAGAGCCTCTGAATCCGGCATTAACTGCCGTATCCTCAGCATTGTCGCTGTTAATGCGGTGCTTTTGCTTGTTGCAACGCGACCTGCCACTGCTGTCCTTGGTATCCGAATTACCAGGGCTCTTGGTCATGTTATTGCTGCGAGCTAGCCAGCTGTCTTCTCCCGCGCAGAAGCGGGTCATAAGTGTCGTGAGGGCTACCATAGATTTCGGCTTTTCCTGTCCTAGGTGCCGTGCAAGCCACTCGTCACGGATGTTATGCTTGAAGGCTGCTAGGGCCTCTGCGTCCGGACAGTCGACGATTTGATTTTTCTTGGTTAGGAACCGTGTCCAGAATTGTCTGGCCGATTCCTCTGGCTGCTGAATTATGTGGCTTAGGTCATCAGCGTCTGGTGGTCACACATAAGTGCCCTGGAAATTGTCGAGGAATGCGGCTTCCAGGTCCTCCCAACAACCAATTGATTCTGCTGGCAAGCTGTTAAGCCAATGCTGAGCTTGTCCTTTAAGCTTGAGTGGGAGGTATTTGATGGCGTGTAGGTCATCACCGTGGGCCATGTGGATATGAAGGAGATAGTCCTTGATCCATACCGCAGGATCTATTGTGCCATCGTATGATTCGATGTTCACGGGTTTGAAACCCTTGGGGATTTGATGATCCATTACTTCATCTGTGAAGCATAGTGGGTGTGCGGCGCCTCTGTATTGGGCTATATCACGACGCATCTCAAACAAGCTTTGTCTACTGTGCTCGGCTCGGCCGGATTTACTGTATCCGACATGACGAGTATCGTCTCGTGCCGTGGGGCGCCCACGTGATCCGTAGATCGATCTTGTTTGCCTTTCCTTGTCCTCCAATATATCTCACAGGTCTGGCGCATTTTCCCATGCCTTGGTATTTTTTGAGCGGCGCCGGGCTGCGGCTTGAGTGGAGGGCCGAGAGGCCTCTCTGTCGCGGCCACGGGGTGGGCGGTCAGCCGCATCATGCGCTGGTGATGTAGGTTTAGGTGCTTCCTCCTCTAATTGGGGTAGCAACCTGCGCTTTGGGTAGCTCTTGGAGGGGCGTTCGAGTTCATACTCTTTGGCCGCAAGGACTTCAGTCCATCTATCGGCTAGCAAATCTTGATCAGCTCTAAGTTGTTGATGTTTTTTCTTGAGGCTGCTCGCCATGGCCATAAGCCTGCATTTTAAATGCTCTTGTTCAACGGGATCCTCCGGCACGACAAATTTGTCGTCGTCGAGGCTTGCCTCGTCTTCGGAGGGAGGCATATAATTATCGTCCTCGACCTCTCTGTCTGCCGCTCTCTCATGAGGGCTGGCTTCTCCATCCTCATGTGCTGAACTTGCTGGAGGTGGTTGTCTTCGGCACTGTCTGGGGTGTTATTATCTCCCGTGCCGGAATCACCGTTTTTGCTTTGGCGGGATTTAGAGCGGCACCGCTGACGCCGGCACTTAGGCTGCTTCTTGGAGGGGTTATCCTCCGCTATTCCATCGCCATTGCCTTCTTTTGGGGTGTCCATCATATATATATCATACGACGAGGTGGCTTTCCAGTGCCCTATAGGCGCTAGTTCTTGATCGTCTCCTGCATCGACGTCCATACCGTTGATGTCTTCAGAGTCGAAATCGAGCATGTTGGTTAAATCATCGACAGTCGCTACGAAGTGGGTGGTGGGTGGGCTTTGAATTTCTTCATCATCCGCATCCCAACCTTGCTGACCATAGTCCGGCCAGGGCTCTCCTGATAAAGAGAGAGAATTTAGTGAATTCAGAATATCGCCGAAGGGCGAGTGCTGAAAGATGTCCGCGGCGGTGAACTCCATGATCGGCGCCCAATCGGGTTCGATCGGTAGGGGCGCGGAGGGCTCGGAGTCTGGAGAGGAGTCCGGCTCCTTGGAGTCACGGGCTTCACAGAGAATAGGGCATGTGTTCGGCTCGATCGCCATAGAGATTGCAGCCCCCGAGGCAGTGTCCAACCACCCATCCTCGATTGGTGTGATCAGCTCCGAGCTAGGGGTCGGAGCGGACATAGATGCGGCCTCCAGGGCACTGTTCGGCGGCAGAGCTAGATCATGCCCATCGTGACAGTGCGGCGCGCTCGGCCGTGGCTCGAATCTGTCGAAGATCAAGTCTCCGCGGATGTCGGTCGTGTAGTTCAAACTTCCAAATCTGACCTGATGGCCAGGGTTGTAGCTTTCGATCTACTCCAGATGACCAAGCGAATTGGCCCGCAGTGCAAAGCCGCCGAATACGAAGATTTGTCCGGGGCGAAAAGTCTCACCCTGGATCGCATTGCTGTTGATGATTGGAGAAGCCATCGGGCCTAAGAGTGATGACACAAAGGAACTCTCAATGAAAGCACCAATGTCGGTGTCAAAATCGGCGGATCTCGGGTAGGGGGTCCCGAACTGTGCGTCTAGACGGATGGTAACAGGAGGCAGGGGACACAATGTTTTACCTAGGTTCGGGCCCTCTTGACGGAGGTAAAACCCTACATCCTGCTTGATTAATATTAATGATATGGGTTGTACAAGAGTAGATCTACCATGAGATCAGAGAGGCTAAACCCTAGAAGCTAGCCTATGGTATGATTGTTGTTCGTCCTACGGACTAAAACCCTCCGGTTTATATAGACACCGGAGAGGGCTAGGGTTACACAGAGTCGGTTACAATGGTAAGAGATCTACATATCTGTATCGCCAAGCTTGCCCTTCCACGCCAAGGAAAGTCCCTTCCGGACACGGGATGAAGTCTTCAACCTTGTATCTTCATAGTCCAGGAGTCCGGCCGAAGGTATAGTCCGGCTATCCGAACACCCCCTAATCGAGGACTCCCTCAATCTTCATAGTAGAGAGTCTCTCATGTTATCACTTTCTTATACTAGTGGGAATTTTTCATTATAGAACTTGGCTTTTATATTCCAACAATGGGCCTCCTCAAGTGCCCTAGGTCTTCGTGAGCAAGCAAGTTGGTTGCACGCCCACTAGTTTCTTTTGTTGATCTTTCATACATTTATAGCTCTAGTGCATCCGTTGCATGGCAATCCCTACTCCTTGCATTGACATCAATCGGTGGGCATCTCCATAGCCCATTGATTAGCCTCATTGAAGTGAGACTTTTTCCTTTCTTGTCTTCTCCACAAAACCCCCCTCATTATATTCTATTCCACCCATAGTGTTATGTCCATGGCTCGCACTCATATATTGCGTGAAAGTTTATAGGTTTGAGATTACTAAAGTATGAAACAATTGCTTGGCTTGTCATCGGGGTTGTGCATGATGAGAGCATTCTTGTGTGACGAAAATGAAACATGACTAAACTATATGATTTTGTAGGGACGAACTTTCTTTGGCCATGTTATTTTGAGAAGACATAATTGCTTAGTTAGTATGCTTGGAGTATTATCATTTTTATGTCAATATGAACTTTTTTCTTGAATCTTTCGGATCTGAATATTCATACCACAATTAAGAAGAATTACATTAAAATTATGCCAAGTAGCACTCTGCATCAAAAATTCTGTTTTTATCATTTACCTACTCGAGGACGAGCAGGAATTAAGCTTGGGGATGCCTGATACGTCTCCAACGTATCTATAATTTTTGATTGCTCCATGCTATATTATATATTGCTTTGGACTATATTGGGCTTTATTTTCCACTTTTATATTATTTTTGGGACTAACCTATTAACCGGAGGCCCAGCCCAGAATTGTTGTTTTTTGCCTATTTCAGTGTTTCGGAGAAACAGAATATCAAACAGAGTCCAAACGGAATGAAACCTTCGGGAACGTGATTTTCTCATTCGATAAGACCCAGGAGACTTGGACCCTCCATCAAGAAAGCCACGAGGTCGTCACAAGGGTGGAGGGCGCCCCCCCTAGGGCGCGCCCCCTGCCTCGTGGGCCCCTCGAAGCTCCACCACGTACTCCTTCCTCCTATATATACCTACATACCCCCAAACGATCGGGGACGGAGCCAAAAACCTAATTCCACCGCCGCAACTTTTTTGTATCCACGAGATCCCATCTTGGGGCCTGTTCCGGAGCTCCGTCGAAAGGGGAATCGATCATGGAGGGCTTCTACATCATCATCCAAGCCTCTCTGATGAAGTGTGAGTAGTTTACCTCAGACCTTCGAGTCCATAGTTAGTAGCTAGATGGCTTCTTCTCTCTTTTTGGATCTCAATACAATGTTCTCCCCCTCTCTCGTGGAGATCTATTCGATGTAATCTTCTTTTTGCGGTGTGTTTGTTGAGACCGATGAATTGTGGGTTTATGATCCAGTTTATCTATGAATAATATTCGAATCTTCTCTGAATTCTTTTATGTGTGATTGGTTATCTTTGCAAGTCTCTTCGAATTATCAGTTTGGTTTGGCCTACTAGATTGGTTTTTCTTTCCATGGGAGAAGTGCTTAGCTTTTGGTTCGATCTTGCGGTGTCCTTTCCCAGTGACAGAAGGGGCAGCAAGGCACATATTGTATTGTTGCCATCGAGGATACAAAGATGGGGTTTTTATCATATTGCATGAAACTATCCCTCTACATCATGTCATCTTGCTTAAGGCGTTACTCTGTTTTTAACTTAATACTCTAGATGCATGTTGGATAGCGGTCGATGAGTGGAGTAGTAGTAGTAGATGCAGGCAGGAGTCGGTCTATTTGTCTCAGATGTGATGCCTATATACATGATCATACCTAGATATTCTCATAACTATGCTCAATTCTGTCAATTGCTCAACAGTAATTTGTTCACCCACCGTAGAATACTTATGCTCTTGAGAGAAGCCACTAGTGAAACCTATGGCCCCCGGGTCTATTTTCATCATATCAATCTCCATCACTTTATTATTGCTTTGCTTTTTACTTTGCCTTTTACTTTTCACTTTGCATCTCTATACCAAAAATACCAAAAATATTATTTATCATCTCTATCAGATCTCACTTTCGTAAGTGACCGTGAAGGGATTGACAACCCCTAAGCGCGTTGGTTGCGTTGAGCTATTGTTTTTGTGTAGGTACGAGGGACTCGCACGTAGCCTCCTACTGGATTGATACCTTGGTTCTCGGAAACTGAGGGAAATATTGACGCTGCTTTGCTGCATCATCCTCTCCTCTTCGGGGAAATCCAACGCAGTGCTCAAGAGGTAGCAGCATCCGCGCGCTCCGTGTCAAGTCGAGCCTCCGCCGCCTGGTTCAAGTCCAGGACGTCCGGTTCTGCCTGCAGGAGGGCGTCGATGAGAGCGGCATCCGCGTGCTCTGCGTCGAGTCGAGCCTCTGCCGCCTGGTTCAAATCTAGGACGTCCGGTTCCGCCTGCAGGAGGGCCTCGATGGCAGCGGCATCCGCGCTCTCCGCCTGAAGTTGAGCCTCCGCCGCCCGGTTCACATCCACGACATCTGGTTCCGCCTGCAGGAGAGCCTCGATGGCAGTGGCATGCGCGCGCTCCGCATCGAGTTGAGCCTCTGCCTCCCTGTCCTCCTTTAGTATCGCCATGTTGAACCGCGGGTCCGCCTGCACCATGGGGGACTCGGACGCCGGCACAAAGTTGACGTCCATCGTCTCATACCCATCAGGGGCCTTCTACGTCGTGACCTCCGCCATGAACATTGGATCGGCTTCCTCCTCCTCGTAGCTTGGCTCCAGAGAACTTGGGGATTGGCCCGCCGCAAAGCGAGCTTGGGAACGGAGGTCTGTTTTCGCCACCGCCGCTGCGATTTCGGCGCAGCGCTCCGGCGTGAGCATCTTGTAGTAAGTGATCTTGCGGTGCACCATGGCTTTCCGGCGAACTAGGGGACGCTTGATGCGGGCTAGGGGATCGAAAGGTGGGGGAATGGGCTGGAGATTTGGTGTGGTTTTAGGGCAGTGGCTGGCGTAGGCCGAGCAGCGAAGGTTCTGGTGTGAATAGTGGTTCCGGTGACGACCGGTCAATCGGTTTTGACTGTACATCGCTCTTGTCGCGTTCGCGTTGCAGCCCAGCACGCTGGACCCTCCACGTCGCTCACCGAATGGAACGCGCTTCGTCTTGTGTTTTCGCTCGCTTGTGGAACTGCAGTTGAGAGCAAACCGACGTCCCTCCCTAAGGGAGTCCTAGATTAGGGGGTTCCCGGATGGCCGGACTATACCTTCAGCCGGACTCCTGGACTATGAAGATACAAGATTGAAGACTTCGTCCCGTGTCCGGAAGGGACTTTCCTTGGCGTGGAAGGAAAGCTTGGCGATACAGACATTCAGATCTCCTACCATTGTAACCAACTTTGTGTAACCCTAACCCTCTCTGGTGTCTATATAAACTGGACGGTTTTAGTCCATAGGACAACATACACAACAACAATCATACCATAGGCTAGCTTCTAGGGTTTAGCCTCTCTGATCTCATGGTAGATCTACTCTTGTACTACCCATATCATCAGTATTAATCAAGCAGGACGTAGGGTTTTACCTCCATCGAGAGGGCCCGAACCTGGGTAAAACTTCGTGTCCCTTGCCTCCTGTTACCATCTGGCCTAGAGGCACAGGTTGGGACCCCCTACCCGAGATCCGCCGGTTTTGACACCGACATTGGTGCTTTCATTGAGAGTTCCTCTATGTCGTCGCCGTCGGGCTTGATGGCTCCTACGATCATCAATGGCGATGCAGTCCAGGGTGAGACCTTCCTCCCCGGACAGATCTTCATCTATGGTGGCTTGGCACTGCGGGCCAATTCACTTGGCCATCTGGAGCAGATCAAAAGCTATGCCCCTGGCCGTCAGGTCAGATTTGGAAGTTTAAACTACACGGCTGACATCCGCGGGGACTTGATCTTCGATGGATTCGAGACACTGTCGAGCGCGCCGCACTGTCACGACGAGCATGATCTAGCTCTGCCGCTGAACAGTGCCCGGATGGGTGGTTGGACGCCGCCTCGGGGGCTGCAATCCCAACAGCGATCGAGCCGAACACTAGCCCCGCACTTTGTGAGACTCGTGACTCCAAGGAGCCGGACTCCTCTCCGGACTCCGAACCCTCCGCGCCCCTGCCGATCGAATCTGATTGGGGCCGATTATGGAGTTTACTGCCGTGAACATCTTTCAGCACTCGCCTTTCGGCGATATTCTGAAGACACTGAAGTCTCTCTCTTTATTAGGAGAGCCCTGGCCGGACTACGGTCAGCAAGGTTGGGATTCGGATGATGAAGAAATTCAAAGCCCACCCACCACCCACTTTGTAGCCACTGTCGACGACTTAACCAACATGCTCGACTTCGACTCCGAAGACATCGACGGTATGGATGCAGATGAAGGAGACGATGAAGAACCAGCGCCTATCAGGCCCTGGAGAGCCACCTCGTCATATGAGATATACATGGTGGACACCCCAAAAGAAGGAGATGGCGATGGAACAGCGGAGGATGGCCCCTCCAAGAAACAGCCTAAGCGCCGGCGTCAACGGCGCCGCTCAAAATCCCGCCAAAACAAAAACGGTGATTCCAGCACGGGAGATAATAATACTCCGGAAAGTGCCGAAGAAAACCCCCTCCAGCAAGATTTAGCACAGGAGGATGGAGAAACCAGCCCTCATGAGAGAGCGGCAGACAGAGAGGTCGAGGACGATAACTATATGCCTCCCTCTGAAGACGAGGCAAGCCTCGACGACGACGAATTCATCGTGCCAGAGGATCCCGTCAAGCAAGAGCGTTTTCAACGCAGGCTTATGGCCACGGCAAGAAGCCTCCAGAAAAAACAGCAACAGCTTAGAGCTGATCAAGATTTGCTAGTCGACAGATGGACTGAAGTCCTTGCGGCCGAAGAGCATAAACTCGAACGCCCCGCCAAGAGCTACCCAAAGCGCAGGTTGCTACCCCGATTAGAGGAGGAAGCACTCGATGCGGCCGACCGGCCACCTCGTGGCCGCGACAGAGAGGCCTCTCGGCCCTCCACTCAAGCCGCACCCCGTACCAAGGCACGGGAATATGCGTCGGACTTACGAGATATGTTGGAGGACAAGGCAAGGCAAACAAGATCAATCTACAGATCGCGTGGGCGCCCCACGGCTCGAGATGGTAACCGTCATGCCGGCCACAAATTCGGTAGGGCCGAACACAGTAGACAAAGCTCATAGGAGCTACATCATGATATAGCCCAGTACAGAGGCGCCGCACACCCACTATGCTTCACAGACAAAATAATGGATCATCAAATCCCCGAGGGTTTCAAACCCGTAAATATCGAATCATATGATGGCACAACAGATCCTGCGTTATGGGTCGAGGATTATCTCCTTCATATCCACATGGCCCGCGGCGATGATTTCCACGCCATCAAATACCTCTCACTCAAGCTTAAAGGACCAGCTCGGCATTGGCTTAATATCTTGCCAACAGGATCAATTAGTTGTTGGGAGGACCTGGAAGCTGCATTCCTCGACAATTTCCAGGGCACTTATGTGCGACCCCCAGACGCCGATGACCTAAGTCACGTAATTCAGTAGCCAGAAGAATCGGCCAGGCAATTCTGGACACGGTTCCTAACAAAGAAAAAACAAATAGTCGACTGTCCGAACGCGGAGGCCCTAGCAGCCTTCAAGCACAATATCCGTGACGAGTGGCTTGCCCAGCACCTTGGACAGCAAAAGCCAAAGTCTATGGCAGCACTCACGACACTCATGACCCGCTTTTGCGCGGGAGAAGACAGCTGGCTTGCTCGTAGCAACAATATGACCAAGAACCCTGGTAATTCGGATACCAGGGATAGTAGTGGCAGGTCGCGTCGCAACAAGCAGAAGCGCCGCATTAACAGCGACAATGCTGAGGATACGGTAGTTAATGCCGGATTCAGAGGCTCTAAATCCGGTCAGCGGAAAAAGCCATTCAAAAGGAATCCTAGGGGCCCGTCCAGTTTGGACCGAATACTCGACCGCTTGTGCCAGATACATGGCACCCCCGAAAAGCCGGCCAATCACACCAACAGGGATTGTTGGGTTTTCAAGCAGGCAGGCAAGTTAAACGCCGAAAATGAAGACAAGGGGCTGCATAGCAATGACAACGAGGAGCCCCGGCCGCCGAACAACAGTGGACAGAAGGGTTTTCCCCCACAAGTGCAGACGGTGAACATGATATACGCAACCCACATCCCCAAAAGGGAGCGGAAGCGCGCGTTAAGGGATGTATACGCGGTAGAGCCAGTCGCCCCAAAGTTCAACCCATGTTCCTCCTGCCCGATCACCTTTGATAGAAGGGACCATCCCACTAGCATCCGTCATGGCGGATTCGCCGCATTGGTTCTAGACCCAATTATTGACGGATTTCATCTCACTAGAGTCCTTATGGACGGCGGCAGTAGCCTGAACCTGCTTTACCAGGATACAGTGCAGAAAATGGGCATAGATCCCTCAAGGATTAAGCCCACCAAAACGACCTTTAAAGGCGTAATACCAGGTGAAGAGGCCAACTGTACAGGCTCAGTCACACTTGAAGTGGTCTTCGGATCTCCGGATAATTTCCGAAGCGAGGAGTTAATCTTCGACATAGTCCCATTCCGCAGTGGCTATCACGCACTGCTCGGGCGAACCGCATTCGCCAAGTTCAATGCGGTACCGCACTATGCATACCTTAAACTCAAGATGCCAGGCCCTCGAGGATTAATTACGGTCAATGGAAACACCGAACGCTCCCTCCAAACGGAGGAGCACACGGCGGCCCTTGCAGCGGAAGTACAAAGCAGCCTCTCCAGGCAGTTCTCCAGTCCGGCCATTAAACGACCGGACACCGTCAAGCGCGCCCGGAGTAACCTACAACAAGACCGCCCGGCACGATCCGAGCAGGCGTAGCAATGCAGCCCCAACCCCAGCCCTCACAAAAATGCGACACCAGTACTTCGCGTACATAACTGCGCTCTAGAAATACCATGGGTACAGGGGAAGGGGCACCATCACGGCACGCCCGAAACACGGCTTAAACTGCACCAGGGGCTGCCGATTTTTTAATTTTCTCTTACTTTCAGGACTCCACACTTCGGAAGGCCTGTTCGGCAGTTCAATTGCCGCACAAACGATGCAAGAACCAGGGAAGCAGACAAGCCGCGCCGCATTACGGAACTCCCAGGTGGTCTCTATCACGAGCAGTATACCTGTTTCGCATACTATTCCGCAGCTTGCCCCTGGAACGGACATGTTACATAGTCCAACCTTTTGCTTATCGCATTATTTGTATCATTCTGCTTTGATCGCAGCCCTCTTTAATAAACAGTGCATAGCTTTTGTCTATTTTTGCATTACTCTTATATATATATATATGTTCCTTAACGACATATTGCACCCGTACACTTTGGTACGGCCTAAATACGCCAGGGGCTTTAGTACCCCTCAATATGGTGTGAGAAGTCCGAACACTTTAACAAGTGCGGCACCCCGAACTTATAGCATTATATGCATCGGCTCCGAATCATGTCTTGGGTCAATAGTTGGGTTTGCCCGGCTCCTATGTTTTGGTGCCTTACGTTCCGCTATATCGGCTAAGGTAGCACTAGGAGAACCACTACGATTGTGCCCCAGTTGAGCTGGGTCGAGCACCTTAGTGGAGAAAGCTAAAACTGACTGTCATGATGAAGCGAGAGCTGGTCACTGTTCGAGAGGTTTTTCGAGTCCCTAACGACTTATGCCGCTTAGAGCGAGGAGCCGGCTCTGTCCGGCCAAGGCGTGGATAGCGCCCCGAACTCGGTCTTCCGAATACCAGGGGCTTCGCTGAAATTTAAAATTATAGAATTCTATGGCTAAGTGAGAGTGTTCACACATTATAGTCCGATTGCCTTGTTCGTTGGGCTGAGCGCCTCCCTCGAAGGACCCAAACATGGGAAAAAGAGCGCTCAGGTTTATCCCCAAACACCCCAGCACTAGCGGCATAGGGGCAGAAGCCGACAACTTGCCATCTCTCAGAATTGATAAACAGCCGCATAGAAGGTAATATTTTAAATTCCAACAACATTGCTTAGCGCATATGAACAAGTTTTCAGCGCACAGGACAAAACGAGCAAGTTTCACTCAAAAATTACATCCCTAGAACATTCATTCGCCACAAGGCAGGCACCCTTAAGAACATCCTTATAATAATTCTCGGGCTTGCGATGCTCTTTCCCCGGCGGTGGCCCGTCCTTCACAAGCTTCTCAGCATCTAGCTTGCCCCAGTGCACCTTAGCACGGGCAAGGGCCCTACGGGCACCTTCAATGCAGACGGAGCGCTTGATGACTTCGAGCCTTGGACAGGCCTCCACCAGCCGCCGCACCAGCCTGAAATAGCTCCCAGGAAGAGCCTCTCCAGGCCACAGCCGAACTATGAGGCCCTGCATGGCCTATTTGGCCGCCTTTTGGAGCTCGACCAGTTGCTTCAGCTGATCGCTCAGGGGCACGGGGTGTCCGGTCTTAGCATACTGAGACCAGAACACCTTCTCTATCGAGCTGCCCTCCTCGGCTCGATAGAATGCGGCGGCATCGGACACACTCCGGGGAAGATCTGCGAATGCTCCTGGAGAGCTCCGGATTCGGGTAAGTAACAAGTAACTCACGTTTATGTGTTTCCTTTGCATAAAGAATGCCTTACCCGCCGCTATCTTCTTCACCTCACCCAACTCCTGGAGGGTCTTCTGGGATTCGGCCTTGGCAGACTTGGCATTTTCAATAGCCACCGCGAGCTCGGACGCTCGCGTCTTTGAGTCAAGCTCCAAACTCTCATGTTTTTTCATGAGAGCTTGGAGCTCTTGCCGTACCTTGCCAACCTCGGCCTCATACTTCTCCCGCTCGGTGTGCTCCATGGCCGCCCTCTTCTCGGCCTGGACCAGCGCTTGCTTAAGGGTCGCCACCTCAGACGTGGCCCCTACAATAGCCACGATAATCCTGTCATTTTTTGCAATTGCACCTTTTTATATATATTTAAACAAGGTATTTCTTACCTTCATTGTCCTCGAGCTGCTTCTTGGCACGCCCGAGCTCTTGCTCGGACCACTCGAGGTTTTGCTTTAGCGTGTCCACTTCCGCAGTGAGTGCGGCGGACGCAAGCAGAGAAGCCTGCATACGCATATTGACTCCTTTTTGTTAGACTCCTACGAATTTTATTTGATCCTCTATTCGGCTTTTCTTCCCGAACGCCAAACAGAGCATCAGGGGCTACTGTCTATGCGGTAATATTATTTATACATTCTTTACTTACCTCAAAGCCTGTTAAAAGGCTAGTACAAGCTTCAGTCAGTCCGCTCTTGGCGGACTGAACCTTCTGGACCACCGCACTCATAATGGTGCGGTGCTCCTCGTCGATGGAGGCGCCTTGGAGCGTCTCCAACAGATTGTCCGGTGCCTCCGGTTGGACGGGGGTCACCGGCACGGTCGGCTTCCTTCTCTTGGAAGGAGGTCCCCCGTTGGACTCTGGAACCTTTGAAGGTTCCAGAGCAGTGTCCGGCCTAGAGCCGGACTTGGAGCCCTGGGGGGTTTCATCCCCTTTACTCCTGGAGTCCGGGAGGTCGCCTTGCGGCGCCTCCAGGACCACCTCCTCCCGGCTTGGAACCTGTTGGGACAACACTTCGGTGTCGTCCGTAGGGTGGGAGGAGGAAGCCGTCGGAAGCGAGTTCACACCCGACGAGTCCAGTGAGCCGCTCGACGACGCGTCGAGACGGTCTTTGGGTGGGCTGCATAAACATATTCGACATAAGGGAAAGCTGTGCAATAGACGAATGCTATGAGTTACTCTGGTATCCGGATACTTACGATTTTGCCAGGGGCTTGGCCCTGGGCAGCCACTCCTCTCTGCCGTTGTCAGCGTCGGTGGAGTAGTCCGGAGGAAGGGTTTTCCCCTTCTTGGACCCTCCGGCCTCCCTAGAGAGGGCGGCCTTCCTTTTCTTCTCTCCTCCCGCTGGAGGGGGAGAGGTCTCTTCTTCTTCCTCCTCGTCTTCACATGAGGAATGCGCCTCGGAACCGTCGGATGATGGATCTGACACCTCCTGGCGCCGGGCACTCTTTCGAGTCCTCGTGTCCTTTTTCGCGGCCTTCTTCTCCGGCACCACATAGGGTGCCGGAACCAGCAGCTTCGCCAAGCGAGCGTCCGCTGGGCCTTCGGGCAAAGGAGCCGGACAGTTGATCTGTCCGGACATCACCTGCCAATCCTGTCAAAGGTAAGGGAGCTTAGATCCCGCATAGAGTCAAACTATGAAAAACTAATACCCTGTAAAAGGAAAAAATAGCTTACCGCATGAGCGTGATGCTGCGTACTGGATCCGCGATCCTCGGTAGCGGATGCGGGGGCCTCGGCGCCCTTGAAAAGCACCTTCTAGGCATCTTCGTACATCGTGTCGAAGAGCCTGCTCAGAGTTTGGTGTCGTGTCGGGTCGAACTCCCACTGGTTGAAAGCCCGTTGTTGACACGGGAGGATCAGGCGGCTGAGCATAACCTGGACTACGTTGACAAGTTTGAGCTTCTTGTCCACCAGGGTTTAGACGCATGTTTGGAGTCCGGTCAGCTCTCCTTTTTTACCCCACGACAGGCCCGTCTCCTTCCAGGAGGTGAGCCACGTAGGGGGTCCGGATCGAAACTCGGGGGCTGCGACCCATTCGGGGTCGCGCGGCTCGGTGATGTAAAACCACCCCGATTGCCACCCCTTCAGGGTCTCCACAAAGGAGCCCTCGAGCCATAAGACATTGGCCATCTTGCCCACCATGGCACCTCCGCACTCCGTCTGGTTGCCGCGCACCACCTTCGGCTTGACATTGAAAGTCTTGAGCCATAGGCCGAAATGGGGGCAGATGCGGAGGAAAGCCTCGCACACGATGATAAACGCCGAGATGTTGAGGACAAAGTTTGGGGCCAGATCATGGAAATCTAGGCCATAGTAGAACATGAGCCCCCGGAAAAATGGGTGAAGAGGGAAGCCCAGTCCGTGGAGGAAATGGGGGAGGAACACCACCCTCTCACGGGGCCTAGGGGTGGGGATGAGCTGCCCCTTTTCGGGAAGCCGGTACGCAATGTCGTTAGACAAGTATCCGGCCTTCCTCAGTTTTTTGATGTGTCCCTCCGTGACGGAGGAGACCATCCACTTGCCTCCCACTCTGGACATGCCTGGAGAAGGTTGAGGTGGGGAGTGCGGACTTGGGCGCTGGAGCTCGAGTGCGCGAGAATGGATAAGCAAGGGAGGAAGAAGGCGTAGGTGAAAAGGTGGATCCTTATCCCCTTATATGGGTGGACGCAACTACGCGTCCCCACTAGCCTGGTAAAACTCGCTTATCTCCAAGCGCCATAATCAATGGCGCGGTTGGGTTACCCATGCCCATATTGATGAGAATCACGGAATAAGGGGACATGATCTCTGCTTTAACAAGACGTGCCAAGGAAACCGCCTCGCATGACGCGCTGAGGTGGGATAATAAAACGACTCGGATAAAGGCCTGGCCGTGGTGTGTCACACTACGGAATACGTCAGCAGATTAGATTTGTGTATATGTTATTCTCTCTATGGCAATATGTGGAAACTTATTTTGCAGAGCGGGACACTATCTTTGTGTTCAAAATCTTCTATGAAGTACTTGGAGGAGGAACCCGCCTTGCAATGCCGAAGACAATCTGCGCGCCGGACTTGTCGTCATTGAAGCCTGGTTCAGGGGCTACTGAGGGAGTCCTGGATTTGGGGGTGTCCGGATGGCCGGACTATACCTTCAGCCGGACTCCTGGACTATGAAGATACAAGATTGAAGACTTCGTCCCATGTCCGGAAGGGACTTTCCTTGGCGTGGAAGGCAAGCTTGGCAATACGGATATTCAGATCTCCTACCATTGTAACCGACTTTGTGTAACCCTAACCCTCTTCGGTGTCTATATAAACCGGAGGGTTTTAGTCCGTAGGACAACATACACAACAGCAATCATACCATAGGCTAGCTTCTAGGGTTTAGCCTCTCCGATCTCGTGGTAGATCTACTCTTGTACTACCCATATCATCAATATTAATCAAGTAGGGCGTAGGGTTTTACCTCCATCGAGAGGGCCCGAACCTGGGTAAAACTTCGTGTCCCTTGCCTCTTGTTACCATCTGGCCTAGACGCACAGGTCGGGACCCCCTACCCAAGATCCGCCGGTTTTGACACCGACACTCCCCCTCCCCCGCCTGCATCATTTTTTATACCACCACTCCCTCCGTTTTATGCGGAGTAAATAAAAACAGAGGGAGTATACTACGGATGAGGATCCCCTGACGTGGCCGAACCCATTGAGTAACTGACATGCGGGGCCTAGAAAGCATGGGGTCCGCCAGTAAGTGACCGAAAGGGAGGGTAAGGCAGGGATACCTACGTCAGAGGATCCACTTCCACTATACTACTTTGACCAAATGTTAGAGTAATAATATATGACATGCAACTTACACAAATGTTAGAGTAATAATATATGACATGCAACTTACACAAAGCATACAGGATCTAATGCGTTTTTCGAGGCTAACTTTGACCAAGTGTTAGAGTAATAATATATGACATGCAACTTACACAAAGCATATGGTCAAATTCGTATGTGAAAGGAGTTTCCAATGATATAATTTTCACATTATACATCTCATGTACTATTAATCTTGTCAATAGTCAAATTGGAAACCATCTCGAGTACAAATCTAGGAGTACGTACGAATCTAACAATATTGATTGGGCGTTGTTGAATTTTGATACCTTTTTGATCAAAGTAGAGATACTTTGACTACACATAAAACTTATATGTAAACTAGAAAGGATAGGAGGGAGTATATTCTACGTTCAAAAACGAAACGAACATTGAATACCTTTTATATATGATTTGCGGATGCTATGATCACTGGTTCAAAATTTTGAATCCGCCTTAGGTATCACGTGCCCCCACTCGTTCCCTCTCGATTTCATCTTGGGGTCTGGAGATCTATTGAAAGAGGACTAGGGTGGGTACATGTGAATGATACTCCGTGGAATGTTCAAATGAGGCATGCGGGAGGATGGACTCGACTGGAGGGCGACATGATCGATGGAGAAGAGGGTTGGAGAGGAATGAGAAATAAGCAAACGCCACATGATTATACTTGAACGGCTCAAATAAACAATAAGTTGTCTCGCTTGGCCTACATAGTGAAAGGCCTAATGCGCAACGCGGAGCACTGACGCTCGAATATGGCCGAGAAAACAGGGAAACCGACATGTGGGGCAGACTAGTCCAATGGAGGAGCTGGCCCACGACCTCCTCGCCACCGACAACCGTTCATGTGGGTCATTGGGGCCAACAACGGGGCGCAGCTCCAACACCGCCTCTGGACACGGCGACCGCGGTGAGCGACACGGTCGGTTTCAGAGTGCCGAGGGTGGCGTTAGTGTTGTGGCACGACCAACGGTATGTTTGGTTTGTGCCCAAGGTTGCCCCATCAAAGCATTGGGTAGCCAAAATTTTGGTTGAGGTATTGGTTGCCCATGATTTGGCCGACATTGGCAAGAAAAATGAACTAGAGTTGGCTAGAGTTCATTGACATGCCAAAGAAATGGCAACCATCCAAACAAAGACCAATCTTTGGGTCATGACCAAAATTTTGGTTGAGGTATTAGTTGCCCATGATTTGGCCAACATTGGCAAGAAAAATGAACTAGAGTTGGCTAGAGTTCATTGGCATGCCAAAAAATGGCAACCATCCAAACAAAGACCAATCTTTGGGTCATGACCAAAATTTTGGTAAGGTGCACTTTGGCCACAATCCAAATACACCCCAACACCCGGCTCGTCGAGGATGCACGGGGCGCCATGACGCGTCCGCGGAGTGGTGTAGCGCGGCCAACTGCATCCTCTGGACTTGAGACCATGCCGGGTCATCTTGCTTTTTCAATGACATGCGGGGATCACATGTGAGCAAAGGGCATCTCCAACATTGCCACGACAACAGCTGACTACCCTGGCACACTAAAACCCTCGTCCCTCGCATCGTCGCGTGGTGCATTCCCAGCCGGCGCCAGCTGCCCGCATTCATGCCGTCCGTTCGTATGTCGTTGTTAAGAGGCTCGGTGCCCGAGGAACCAACTCCGGCGACTTAATGATGCACCCGGACGCTTGGCCTCACTGGAATGCGCTACTTAAAGTGGCAACGCCCAGCTAACTTCCACACCATAGCGCATCGTCCTCCTACCTGGCACCACATCCTCCATGACCGCAAGTGCGAACGCTCTGCGGGAGAGCTTGTCTTCGGGGATGAAGCTCGAGGTCGCCGCCCTCGCTCAAGTCGCCTCTCGTGACGCAATAGCGGCATAGCCGGACGCGGACGCGACCGCACAAGCGGTGGCCACGCTGGCGGTCAGCGACGGGAGCACCGTCAGCCACGCGTCCTACTTGCCGTCGTCCAACGTCCGGCACCGCTGAGGTCGGGGACTCCTCCGAGGATGAGTAGGGCATGGGAAGCGGCAGGGCATGGTGTGCCAACTGGCCGGTCTGTATCCCGTGTTCTACTCTTCCTCGCTGGAGACCGCACCTTCACTTCACGGGTCTTGAACCCCGCCCCCGTACATAGAGATTGCAGATGGAGGACGTCGGTCGCTGCCGTAGAATAGGTTTAGGGTTGGGTTTATTTTATTTTTCTGTCCTATAAAAGTTCGAAATGTAATGAAAATATGTCGTGTTTGCATTAATCTTGGCCAATGTATATGAACTTTCACAATAATATACATATTGTAGGAGTACTAGCAAGAAGCCTGTGCGTTGCACAGAAGATGAAGAACTTGTGGGAGAAAAGGATGAACGAGGGAAAGCCTTATCTGCAAATGTGGAGAGGAGTGCGGGTAAATTGTCATAGTTTCCTTCCTATCCGTTAGATATAGATCGGACAACCTATATTGCAGGATGACAGGCACATCATCATCACCAACTCTGCTTTTTATTGAACTGAGACAAATCTAACATGCGAAGTAAAATAAACACATAGGGTCTATACATACAAAAATTATCTTAGGCACTCCAATAGTATGTCCACTACACATTCACGCATTTCACATCTTTCTACATCTACGGGAACCTACGAAAGGGTTAACGTAAATTGCCTCTCTCTCTCCTCCCCTGATTTTCATGGTGGTGGGCCCCTCCCTCCCCCCAATCTACAATCAATAGCTCACACATTTCACATTATGTTAATTACGTAACTGGGATTATGTAGGTGTAGCATTACTCGTCCTAAAAAACCCAACTAAGCCAACCTCCCAGTATATCGCGCGGGAAAAGGCCCGGCTGCGTCGTTTTAGTCGGGATTACCGGATTACTAGTAGTAGTATCGATGGATCGAGCGAAGCAACAAATTTTTTTTGAGGGGGCGAAGCACCTAGTTTAAAAGGAAAAAAGACGGTACACTCACAGCACTCCTGTCGCGGTCGTATTGCACCCCACACATGTTCGGTCCTGCACACGGCTCACGCAAACGGAACACGCTTCGGCTTGCCTCTTTACTGACACGTGGGATTGCACTTGGAGAAACTGACCATGCGTCAAACTCCCCCCCCCCCCGCCCACCGCGCGAAAATCCTCCCCCCCCCCCCCCCCACACACACACACCCAAAAATTTCCCCCAAATCCGATTCAACCGCCCTTCGGCCAACTAGCCAATAATATTCCCCAAACCCCCCTGTCTCCCTCCACTCCATTCGCTCCACCAAAGCCACCCTCCCCGCCGCGCCGATATGTCGGCACCGCAGTTCGGCGATCCTCTCGCTCCCATAGTACACTCTCGTAGACTGCCGTCCTCTAGCCGCGCCGCCACCTCTAGCTATGTTCTTGTGGAGGCGCACGGCGGTTAGCGCCGCCACTGTTGGTGACTTTCGCGTGGAGACGCACGGCGGTCAGCTTCTCCCACGGTACGCGCATTCTAGACTGAGGCCCCGTTCATGTCGGTGTAGCGCTGAATGTTAGCTGATAGACGCTGTTAATCTCACTGTTTGCCGAAGTAGTTTACTGTCAATATGCTCTGCTTAAGAAGCTTCCTTGCCCTGGTCTGCACTCAATCTGCTTAGCTTAGATGGCATGCCAAGGCTGATTAGTTGCTAAAATATCGTGCCATATATTTATTGTGACGTAGATTGCCATGGTCTAGTAGCCAATCTGTTAGGTGAAATAGCTCTACACCGTTTTATACTCGATCTTTGTTGCTGTGATGGCCTTCGATAGTTTGATGGCTGTGTGCTCGGCTCATTGACTGCTGAAACAGCCTGCCATAATTTGGCACTCAAATCTGTTTGCTGAATTAGCTTTACATATATTTCGTTACTTAGATCTGCTCGTCCAAATATCTTGCCATAGCTTTAGACATTGACCTAGGTATTTTTTCTGGACTTCATAAAAAAGCATATATGTTTTTCTTGTAATATCTAGTAGAAGAACTAATTTGTATGTCTAACAGATGGACGGGACTTGGATAACTTCTGCTCGAAGATTCTCCGCTGCATATGTCGAGGGGGTTGAAAACTTCATGAACTTTATCAGAGCTGAGTACGGTGGTCCGAAATCAGATGTGCTCTGCCCATGTAGCAGTTGTATGAATTCAGTTACAAGACCCCAGTCAACTGTGCAAAATCATCTACACTTGTATGGGATGTCGGTCACATATACTAGGTGGGTTCATCATGGTGAAGCTATGAATGTCAATGTTATTGACTACGTGGAAGCAGCAGATCACCATCTTGATCTGCCTGATGCTCAGGTGGAAGAGGAGGAGGAGGTGGTGGTGGCGGAGCCAGTGAGTTTGACCAACATTGTAACAATGCTACAAAATGCTCGTGCATTCCATGAACTTTCACCTGCAGAAGAAAAATGGTGGGCCCGCATGTTGGAACAATGTAACGTTGCTATCACCCCAGGAAATAAGTTGTCAGTATTCTCAGCTATGGTCACCTTTCTTCAGGTGAAGACATCTGAGCGGATGACCAACAAATCATTCGATGCGATGTTGGCTGCTTTTCGCAAATCTTTCCCAGATGCATCTGAGCTGACACACACCTACATTAAAATGAAGAATTTCCTTCGTGCAGTTGGAATTGGATATGATATGATCCATGTTTGTAAGAATAATTGTGTTCTATTCCGGAAGGATTATGCCAACTTAAGTGAATGCCCGAAATGCAAATCATCAAGATGGAAAGATGGCGATGCTGTGAAGAGGATTCCTCGTAATGTTCTGAGACATTTTCCAATTACACCAAGATTGCAGAGGTTGTTTCATGATGCTGAAACAAGAGAGGATGTAATGTGGCATTCTAGGAACCAGGAGTACAGAGATCAGAATGTAATGAGCCATCCATCTCATGGTAGTGAGTGGAAAAGCTTCAATGATAAACACAAAGAGTTTGCTGCTGACCCGAGAAACATTAGACTTGGCTTAGCTTTAGATGGATTTAACCCATTTGGCCACTAGAGCGCCACATATAGCATGTGGCCAGTGCTTGTTATCCCTTACAACATGCCTTCAAATGTCTGCACCAAAGAATCAAACTACATGATGGCCTTGCTCATCCCAGGTCCAAAAAGTCCTGGAAAGGATTTTGATTTGTTCATGGAGCCTCTTGTGGAGGAACTTCAACAGCTATGGAAGGGTGTTCTCACTCGAGACCTATATAGCAGCCCACCAGCTGATTTCTTTCTGTGTGCTGTTATAATTTGGTGCATCCATGATTATCCGGCTTTGGGCACTATGTCAAGGCGAACGACACATGGTTGCAATGCATGTGTTCGCTGTGACAGGAATCCGCTGTCATACGCAATACTTAGCAAGATCTGTTACATTGGACACCGTCGTTTCCTTGCCAAGGACAAGCCGCATCCTAGAAAATACCGAAGACATGTGTTCAATGCAAAGCATGAAAACCGTGATGCGCCAAAGAGGCTCACCGCCGATGAGTTGCAAGTGGAATTAGAGAAGGTCAGGCATATTACACCAGGAAACCATCCTGGTAATGGTAGCGGGAAAAGGAAGCATGGCAGGGTAGAAGAGAGATTATTGTTTACCCGCGGGTCCACTTTGTGGGACTTGGAGTATTGGAAAGATTTAGATCTGTGGCATAATATTGATGTGATGCACATCGAGAAAAATATATGTGACAGCATTATCGGCACACTTCTTAATATTGAAGGCAAGACGAAAGATACCTTAAAATCTAGGATTGATTTGACACACCTGGGTATCAGAAAGGATTTGCAGGTGCAAGATGAAGGTAAACCACGGGATATGGCACCAGCTATGTACATCTTGAACAAGGTAAAAAGAAAAGAATTTTGCGACGTCCTGTCACGTGTGAGATTCCCACATGGATTTGCTTCCAACCTAGAAAGGAGAGTCAATGCAGATGGAAACAAGGTACAAGGGTTGAAAACTCATGACTGCCACGTCCTACTTCAAAGGGTTTTACCTGTTATCCTTAGAGGATTGGGCCGCCCTGACTTATACAGAGCAGTTGTAGAGTTGGGACAATTCTTCAGGGAACTCTGCAGTAGGAATATCAGGATAGATGCTTTGGAGCGTCTTAGAGACAAGATACCAACTATCCTATGCGACCTTGAGAAGATATATCCTCCAGCCTTCTTTGATGTGATGGTGCATTTGGCTGTTCATCTACCTGATGAGGCACTACTTAGAGGTCCAGTACAGTATGGCTGGATGTACCCTATTGAAAGGCGGCTATGCACTTTCAAGGGCTATGTTAGGAACAGAGCTAGACCCGAGGGTTCCATTATAGAGGCCTACATTGCTACAGAAGCGTTGACATTCTGGTCAAAATACATTGAAACAGTTGATCAGCTTAGCAAAGAGGTGGGTGAAGACAATCTCGGGCTCAATGTTTTCGATTATTCTGTTCGAGTTATAGGGAAGAGTCGACAAGAGGACAAACCTAAAGATTTGGAAAAAATGGTTTGGTATGTGTTGAATAACTGTCCTGAGATACTACCTTATATCAAGTAAGTGCAGTACTGCAGCTTATACATTGTAATCTACTAAACTTGCAGCACATTCTTATATATTTAGATGTTTGACGTGATCACTATGTTGTGCAGCATCTACAAAGAGGAGTTACTGGCGCAAAATGCAAGAAACATTGACAAACTGGTTATGGAAGGATTTGCGAAGTGGTTCAAGAACCATGTAAGCTTTTCAAGTGCACTGTCAGTTTTTGTAATATATTGAGTACATAAGATGATCAGCTTGTCTATTTTCTAACCATAGGTTAAGAAGATGCGGGAGGATGGGCAGGCAGTTGATGATGCCCTTTACTCACTAGCAATGGGTCCTAATACTCGGGTAAGACATTATGAATCTTGCGTTGTTGGAGATGTGCGCTACAACACCCTTGCACGAGACAAAGGCAGGAAGACACAAAACAGTGCCATCATGAGCATGGATACGTATGACAAAGATACAACTGAAATGTATGCTAACATAACAGACATTGTTCAGTTGCAGTATATCTCCAGTTTCGAGGATCATCGGTGTGTGGTTCTGTTGTGTTGTCGTTGGTATAACCTGTTTTCCAGGATCGCAAAACCCAGAGCTGATGATTATTTCAAATCCATCAATGTCAAGGCGGCGTACCAGACCAACGAGCCTTTTATTTTGGCAAATCAAGCAACACAGATATTTTTCTTGGAAGACACATTTGCACGTAGCGATGACTGGAGAGTATTGCAAAAGTTTGAGCAGAGGAATTCGTTTAATGAAGTTGCACAACAAGATGATGCTTACACTGCTCCTACTGTATAAGATAACACAGATGTTCCTAATATCTTCGAGAACCATCACGTCAATGACGCCGACGAAAAGATTGCCTGTCGTGCTGTGGACATACAAGAATTGATCAAGAAGAAGCCAACGTTCGAGGACGTTGAGGACGAAGAAGAAGATGACACCGTGGGGAATTACGATTCAGACTGATACACATGGCGAAGATGTTGACACTGCTGCTGCGGATGATGATTACATTGCTTTTGTTGTATTTGTCTGTCAGAAGACGTTTTTTTATCTACTATGTGAAATTGTGTTTGCTATGACAACTGAAACCTGATGAACATGTTGTTTAGTATTTTGCTGTGAGAACATCACTTGTTATGTATGCTGATTTGTGTTTAGTGATTGTATGACAACTAAAACATGATGACATTGTTGTTTAGTTGTACTCATATTTGGCTGTGAAACTTGAATTTGATGACATAGTTTGCTGTTGGACTGCAATTTGCTCGACGTCTTCGAATGAGAACAAAGCTGACCCGACAGGGCCTTTGCTATTTATTTATTTATATGAGCAAAAGGGTATACCCCCTGATTTCCGTTAATAGAAATCATTAGATGTTCACAACACTACGCCCAGCCTGCTACACAGGTTTCAATCATTACTAGTTTCAGCAAAGTGCTCATGTCGTAGCCACTGAATACATCACGAGTGCTACATACACTGCAAATAAAGAGACAATCATCCTACAGAGCACATCGATTTTGCCCATTATCTTCACAAACTCTTTCATCTCCTCATTGCTGTCAAGGCCGTTCAGCAGCTGTTGCTTGGCCATGATCAGAGGAACTGCATCTTTAACCTTCTGCTCTGCATCTTCCTCTTCTGTCGTTCCTTCAGTTACTTGTCCAACACCCCAACCTTCTGGTATTGGGATTCCTCGGCTAACCAAATAATCAGCGTAGTTGCATTCCCCCACATCAGCAACTTCCCAGAAATACAAATCACACGAATCTTCCCTTTCTGCACGAATCAAATTGGAAGATCATCAACCAAACTATTAAAAAATCAGCAACTGAAAGCAGCAGAACAACACTTAAACATATTTATTACCCCATGATTCGGGCATTTGTAGAAGACTCGGCCAGGGTTGCGGATTGTGGTTGAGATGCGCCGGATGACTCTGCGTGATTTGTAGCAGTGGCACCACACCAACGGCAGCGGGTTGCTATGAGCAATCGACTGCGGTGCGCGTGCCAGCAGGGGTGTGATGAGACCCATAGGCGATGGTACGGGTGGCGACTTGGCACATATCTGGTTGTTGCCTGCTGAAGAGCAGGTGGACGAGCAGCCAGCGGACATGGTTGTTGCGGCCAGAGCTTCTGATGCTAGGCAGAGTAAGTAGAGAAGAGGAGAAGCGAACGTTGGATATGTCAGTTTCATTACTTGCAGAGTAGCATAGCACCATATATAGTCATAGTCTAGGTTTGGATTCGAACCAGCTACAGGAGCACGTCTTTCTTTTTTCTAAAACTCGGCAATGTCTCTTTACTGGTACACTAGCTTGTTCTGTACGCCTTCCCAAGTCTTTGATTTTCTTTCCCTTTTTGCGAGGAAGGAAGGAGGACAAAATTGAGAGTTCCTGGGACTCGAACCCAAGACCTCTCGGTTGAAAACCAAGGGTGCTAGTCACTTATGTGGCGAACGTTCCCTGTGAGGAGGATGGCAGACGAACGCATTTTCCTCGCAGTTTTATTCCTATATATAAAAGAGTATGCTACTTGGTGTCTGCTTAGTCAAAAAATGATTGTGCCAACCTTGACCATTGGATTGACATTCAACGTCTGTCACGTTTCTTCAGTCTCTTCTTCCTCGAGCCGCCAAAGCCAAACCAGCGCCGGCGGGACCGCCTGCTCCCGCCTCCCACGGCTGGCTGTGATCTTCCCCGGCTCCTGTTCGTTCCCGTCCAAGGCCTCACCATCGTCCTCCGCCTTGGTTCGCTCACCACGGCGCCGCCCTCCGGTGTTGTTAACATGGTCAACAACCGAGAGGAATAAGGGGATGACTGTACATGGTGAGGATGACAGTAGGGACCCAGCAGCGCGCAGTAATTTTGTTTTTCGGGGCGGAGAAGGGTATCAACTGGGTTGTGCGGGACACGTGGCCCGTCTAGCCCAGGCTTTTTATTTCATATGTTTAGCACATGACCAGCCAGTTTGTTTTTTTCCTTTCTGAAAATGGCTAGCCAGCTATTTTGTTTTTTGCAGAATAACCAACGTAGGCCTACTTGCTTTTCTACGCCCTGCTGGGCGGGAAATCTTTCAAGATGAGGAGGGATGCATTTTGCCCAGAAAATGGGCTATAAGTAATAAGAAATGGGCTATAAGTAATAATAAATGGGCTGTAAAATGAAAAAATACAGCAAACAGGCAATTAGTTCCAAAATATTGTTTTCTTTCGGATTTTGACATTTTAAATTTCATTGTTTTTGTGCGGGTAAAATTTCATTGAATTTAAATTAAGGTATATTTAGATTTAAAATTAATTTGAATCTGGCTAGAAATTTCGGGTTGTATGCTGTTTGGACAGATTTGGAGGCTGACTTGTGGGTCTACTAGGTTGACGTGTACTTTGGCTTTGTCAACTTAGTCCACAAACGATTCTAGCAGCAGTGACCGTTGGATGTTAATCCAACGGCCGTGTTGCTTCTTCAATATCTGATCTTCTTGCTCCAGCCGCCCAAACCAGCTCCGGTGGGACTGCCTGCTCCCGCCTCCTGTGGCCGGCTGTGCTGCTGCATAGGCCACATAGCCCCACCCTACTTCATTGATGGCCAGGCCATTCCTCTACTCACCCACACCTCCTATTATTTTCCGGCAACGGCACCCGGACTAGTAAACCCTCGTACTCCCCACCATGTGGGCAACCATTGTCGAGTCTTCCCCAGCTCCGTGTCGTTCCCTTCCTAGGCCTCGCCGTCATCCACCGCCATGGTGCTCTCGGCACGGCCTGGTCAACGTGGTCAACGGACGACATCCATCGGCCGTGGATTGTACGCGCAAAATAATGATTCCTCCACCTGACAGCTGGGACCCACCGGAAGGGCCTCTGTATTTTGTGAAAAAAATGTTCCCCCCGCTGACATGTCGGACCCACCAGCTATATCTTCGCACGCAAGGAAGTGCCTCCTTATTACGCACAAAAAAATGAATACCCCCCTGCTAGCTGGGATCCACCATAGTGGGAGGATGACTTGTGGGCCAACTAAGTTGACGGGGATAGAGGGCTTTGTCAACTTAGTCAATATGAACGATTCTAGCTCCAGTGACCGTACGATGTCCATCCAATGGTCGTAGTGCTTATTCAACCTCTGGTCTTCTTGCTCCAGCCGCCCAAAGCAGCACCGGTCGTGCCGCATGCTCCTGCCTCCCGTGGCCGGCTGTGCTGCCGCGGAGGCCTCACCGCCCCCTACTATTCCCACCACTGGCCAGGCCCTGCGGCGACAGCAGCCTCACACCGCAGCCGAACCAGTGAACCCTCGTACTCCTCTCCGCGCGGGCTTCCACTGCCGCGTCTTCCCCGGCTTCGCGTTGTCCCCTTCCTAGGCCTCACCGTCGTCCACTGCCGTGGTGCTCTCGGCGCGGCCTGGTCAACATGGTCAAGGAACGACTTCCATCGGACGTGGACTGTACGTGGAGAGGCTGACAACTGGGTCCACGGCTGCAGCAAGGAAGTGCCTCCTTATTACGCGGAAAATAATGATTCCTCCACCTGACAGCTGGGACCCACCGAACGGGCCACTGTATTTCACGGAAAAAATGTTTCCCCCTGACTATTGGGACCCACCAGCTTCATCTTCACACGCAAGGAAGTGCGTCCGGGCAAAAAAATGATTCGCCCCCTGACTGCTGGGACCCACCAGCTACACCTTCGCATGCAAGGAAGTGCGTCCGGGCAAAAAAAACAATTCACCCTCCTGACTGCTGGGACCCACCGGCTACATCTTCGCACGCAAGGAAGTGCATCCAGGCACAAAAACGATTCGGCCCCCTGACTGCTGGGACCCACCAGCTACATCTTTGCAGGCAAGGAAGTGCCTGACAGTCAGGACCCACCTGGTCGAAGCGTACGTAGCATTTTCATTCTAGTCGCGAACGTTTACGTACATACTGGTCGATGTAGAGGCGCGCACGTGTCGTAGTAGAGGCGCGCACGTAGCATGTACACATATGTACAGCGGTCAGGGTGCAAGAAAGAAAATACGGCAACGTATGTGTACATACGGGCGGGGTCTCGAACGCCTACTCGCACATACGTACGGTTAGGGCTCGCGTACATGGCTGGGTCGGAACAAAGAAACAGCGTCGTCGTCATGTTCATGGGGAGGCAACGGAATGCGTCGTGTTCATGGGGAGGCAACGGAATGCGTCGTGTTCATTGGGAGGCAACGGAACGCGTGGGAGCCAACCGGCTGGGTCGGAACGGAATGCGTGGTCATGTTCATCGGGAGGGCTTGGATGGAACAGGCGATGGAAACGAGGCCTGGCGTACCGCATAATGGAAGAAACGGACCTCCTATGTTCGGAACGGGGTCCTGTTGATCGGGAGGGGTCTGGCGTACCGCAAAACGGAGGAAACAGACCTTCGACGATCGAAACAGGGGTCCTGTTGATCGGGAGGGGTGTGGCGTACCGCAAAATGGACGAAACGGACCTCCTACGATCGAAACGGGGGTCCTGTTCATCGGGAGGGGTGTGGCGTACCGCAAAATGGGACTCCACGGGATACTGTTCATCTCCACCGTCGACCTTCTCCAGCCTCCACGGGCTCCTGTTTATCCAGCCTCCACCGCGCGCTACTCCACCGGCTACTGTTCATTCAGCCCTCCACCTTCTACTTTTCATCCAGCCCTCCACACCACGGGGTCATGTTCAACCACCCCTCCACCGTCTACAGTTCATCCAGCCCTCCAGACCACAGGGTCCTATTCATCCACCCCTCCACGGGCACCCCTCCACCGTCTACTGTTCATCCAGCCCTCCACCACACCACGGTGTCCTGTTCATCCAGAGGCACCGCCACTGCTCACTGTTCATCCAACCCCCCCTCCCCCGCAACACTCACTGTTCATCCCAGAGGCAGCATCGATCGGCTTCAGCTAGCAGCAGTAGCGAAGGAATCGCTCGATCGGGTTCAGTTAACAGCCATCGATCGATCGCTCGGGTTCAGTAACGCGTAGCCTGCAGTGCAATCGCTCGGGTTCAGTTAGAGCCCAACGCCTCGCTCGGGTTCAGTTAGAGCCAATGCCTCGCACACACGCGCGTACGTGTACAAGAGAAACGTGCATCGCTCGGCCCCCGACCTCCCACCGTAATCGGGAACTCCCCAAAATTTTCCTCCCCCTCGCTTCTACCATGGTTTTTTCGTCATGGATGGCCCAAAGAATGTCATGCAGCTGCGTCTCCGGCCCGCCCAGGACGAAAAGCCCATTTTCTGTCATGATTTTTTGTCATGGAAGTAGGAGCCCACCACATCTATGATGATACCGAGTTTTGTCACAATTATCGTCATAGAAGTGTCATATGTATGACAGAAAAAAAATTCGTTCAGCCCAAAATGTCACAGATGTGTCTTTTTTTTGTAGTGCATCGTTGTCGTCTCGCCAACTATTTCTTCTATGACTATCGCTACCGCTTAGTGATAAAGTAAAGAGATTATAGGGCGATTGCATTCCATACAATAAAGCGACAACCATATGGCTCCTGCCAGTTGCCGATAACTCCGTTACAAAACATGATCATTTCATACAATAAAATTTAGCATCATGTCTTGACCATATCACATCACAACATGCCCTGCAAAAACAAGTTAGACGTCCTCTACTTTATTGTTGCAAGTTTTACATGGCTGCTACGAGCTGAGCAAGAACCGTTCTTACCTACGCATAAAAAACACAACGCGGTATAGTGAATGCTTTTTGATATTCAGAAAGAACCCTGTTCATTGAATCCGATTCAACTAAATCTGGAGAAACAAACACCCACTAGCCACTTGTGTGTGAAGCACGTCGGTAGAACCAGTCTCGCGTAAGCGTACGCGTAATGTCGGTCTGGGCCGCTTCATCCAACAATGTCGTTGAATCAAGAATCAACTAGTGACGGCAATCAATATGTATATACCCACGCCCACAACTCCTTTGTGTTCTACTCATGCATATAACATCTACGCATAACCCTGGCTCGGATGCCACTGTTGGGGAATGTAGTAATTTCAAAAAAAATCCTACGCACACGCAAGATCATGGTGATGCATAGCAATGAGAGGGGAGAGTGTCGTCCACGTACCCTCGTAGATGGTAAGCGGAAGCATTATGAGAACGCGGTTGATATAGTCGTATGTCCTTACGATCTGGCCGATCCAAGTACCGAACGTACGGCACCTCTAAGTTTAGCACACGTTAAGATCGATGACGTCCCACGAACTCCGATCCAGCAGAGCTTCGAGGGAGAGTTCCGTCAGCACGACGGCGTGATGACGGTGATGATGATGCTACCGACGCAGGGCTTTGCCTAAGCACCATTACGATATGACCGAGGTGGGTTATGGTGGAGGGGGCACCGCAGATGGCTAAAAGATCAATGATCAACTTGCGTGTCTCCATGGGGTGCCCGGCCCCCTCCCCCGTATATAAAGGACTGGAGGAGGGGAAGGGCCGGCCCTCTACTATGGCGCACCCTGGGGAGTTCTACTCCCACCGGGAGTAGGATTCCTCCCTTCCATGTACAGTAGGAGTGATAGAGGCGAGGGTGTCCCGATCTTTCGATGAGATGATAACTATCGATTTGGTGGAGACGACTTTGACGATCCGACTACAAACGTGCACGATGTTGCGCCTTAGCAATCGCTAAACCAACTCCGAGAGGTTATTGACCACGCTGGAGCACGATCAACCTGACCACGAAGGTCTATTCCTGCAAGCAATCGAAGAACGAGCAAGAATATGATAAAGCAATCTGAATATTGCGAATATATATGAAGTATTGATAATGGTGGGGATCCGTAAGCGGTCTTGGTCTGGTCGTTGGACACAAACGAAGTACACGAAGTTGCAATGGCTAACTTTTAACTAAACAAATCCCCAGTCTAAACGATGCCTTAAGGGCTATATTTATAGGGAAAAGAGAGGGGGTTTTGTCCACCCTTGGCAAGGTGGGACTAAAACACCTCCTAAGTCATTTCCCCTACAATATGGACTCTAAAAATAAATTACATGGGCCTGGCCCAAATTAAGGTGGCGCAACACCAATAATAAGCTATGGACGAAATTTATGAAAGGCCATCTTGTATATTTCGTCCATCTTCTTGTATGTCATCATGGTGGCTTCAAAGTCCGGAAATCTCCACTTGAACCTCTATTCTCATTCTCTTGGCATGCACCTTCATCTCCGTGCTTGACGATGCTCCAATGTTCATCCTTCTTGCCCGTGCTAGGCCCTTCAATTGCAAGCAACACAAATGTATCTAAGTTAGGCAGCATCATAGTCTCATGAACACTAGAAACATTACCAAGAAACGAAAGTACCTGATAATTTAATTGGCGTACGCAAGCTCTAGCAATTGTTCCAAGAGGTAAAACAGCAGGGGATATGGGTGTAACTATGGTAGCCATGTCCTCATCATCCTCCCCTTCTTGAAAACAAAGCCGTCCTCGGCGTTGCTTAGTCGGAAATGTGGCTAACAAAAGAGACAAGGTGTACACATTGTATATGTATATGTCATCCACTTTTACTGATCTCAGTTGTGGCACATGTGACATGGTAATAGAAGAGCACCCTTCAAAATTCGTGAAATATAAAGCCAATATATTATCACAAGATGTCAAAGGCATGAAAATATTGCAACTCAGTTTGCACATATAAGTGAAACTCTTATTCATATCAAAAGAGTGGCAATGCTTATCATTAAACCATCCCAACATTGATGAACCATCACCAAGATTAGAGGTCATATCAAAATGATTAAACATTGACACAATTATTTTCAAACGTATTTGATCCAAATCTGATTTATTCCCTGATTCACTTGATTCTTTTGCATCGATAGTTAATTCAATGGGTTCACTCAAAATTGTTTGATCACATGGCAAAGTCAAATCATCAACATAGTCCTCTAAAATAACCGGTGTGATCAAAGTAGTGGGTAACTCACCGCATGGTGCATTTAAATTGACAAGACATTCATCATACTCATGTTGAGGTGGAAGATTAGTACCTTTGTCATTACCTCCCATGATCAACTCAGATGATGTAGGCGCTCCCGATGATGAGGTGTCACATGGTGGAGGTGATGTAGTCCTCGCAACAACGGATGTGGTTGTCATAGTATGCCTAGTAGTTGAATGGACAACCGTATCAACTCTTGGAATGTGCTTCTCACGCTTGTTCTCCTTGTGGGCAACATGTCGTTTTATTTCTTGTTCAGCTTTGCAAGCAAGATGAAACAAATGGTCCATGGGATAACACTCTTCATGAATTAGTATCTCCTTAATGTCACGATTTAATCCTCCCCAAAATCTATCCATAAAATCTTCTTCACTTTCTTCTAAAGAGGAATGCAGCAAGGTAGTTTGTAAAGTATCATAATATTTCGTTACGGTGTCATTACCTTGTTTTAAATGTTGCAACTTTTTAATCATATCACGAGTATAATAAGCGAGAACGAATGTATGTCGCATGGAAAGTTTCAAATCATCCCAAGTAGTAGGTATATCATTAGGGTGTAACCGACAATATTCACTCCACCAAACTACAGCATAACCAGTGAAAGAACCAACCGCAACCTTAACTTTTTTACATTCATCAAAATTATTGGAAGCAAATATATTATTTATGTCAAACTCCCATTCAATATATAAAGCAGGTCTAAAACGGCCATTAAATGATGGTATAGAATCATTAACCTGATCATGTGCATTTGGATGTTTGTGCACCACTCGTGACGGTTGTGGTATTTGCATAGGTAATGGCACGTCTCCCACGATCGACAAACCCCATGAATTGACTCTAGATCCTGTCATGGTTAGTAGAAATAAGAAACAAAATCCAAAAATAATGTTCCTATGAACTACTCGGAAGTGATGGTAAAACGCTCACAGTATAGCAAATCAAAGTCTTACAAGTTCTTACCATGCAGCAGGTGGTGACCGGCAACCAGGGGTGTCAAATAACTCCAAGAGTTGGGTAAAGCGATTGCCAGGTGAACGTATGCATACACGGTATAGAAATATGTGGAGCTGGGTTGACTTTATATATATGTGGGAAAAAATGCTACAACCATGTTAATTAATGCAAGTTGAATAATCGCTCAAAGTAGTCGAGTGCTGGTTTTAGGCTAGACTGTACTAGAGATGCGAGCCTAAGACACAGACAAAATTCACGCACTGAATTGAACCGGGGATATCTTTCTTTTACCGAGGACCGGATCAATGAAAGGGCAAAAGGAAACAATGCTAGAAACTGTGCAACTTTTTTTTAACCAAACCGAAGCTGCCCCTTTTTCCACACGGATCAAGCCGTTTTATTTTCTCAAGCTCAGACCGATAGCAACAAACACCAACAACACCACACGTTGGTACAAGCCTTCGTTCACGTTTTTGTGGGCTGCTCTGTTCTTCAAAGAAATCCAACCGTGCAGCACAACCTCTTTTCTTTTACCACAACCAAATCACTTTTCTTTAGAGAACCACAACCAAAGTACTAGGACGTACTAGTAGTCTATAGCACAACAAGGCACACTTTTTTTTGCTGTCTCCCAGGATCAAGTGATGTGCCAGTTGGTACTTTCCTTCTCTTTCTATGCAGATTTTTTTTCCGGGCAAAACGCCTCAGCAAAACTCCCCACAAAACAGCAGCACACTATGGCTTTTTTTTGTTTTTGGCGCGGATCCCAACAAAATCTGGTAGGTACCTTTTTTTGGGTTCCGTTTAAAACTCCCAAGGAAACAGACCCGCACTTGAATGCTCTTTCCGTTTAAAACTCCCAAGAGATAATGATTCTCTTTTTTCGTTGGAAACTATCTTGCCAATCAAACCGAAATAGCCCTTCCAAATATCACGTGAGCAACCTCAATTCTAGGCACTATTCACGTTATTTCTTTATGGCTGCGATTTTCCACTTCTCCCGTAAGGAATCTGCTCTCTCTCTCTCTCTTTTTAGCTGACTAGACTTGCCTTGTTATCTCTCTCTTGACTCAATCACCAAGATCTTTTTAAATAAACAAACCGACTAGCACTTTCCCAACAATTCCTCCTCCTTTTTTTTGTCCGATCCAATCGCCTTGCAGATCGCTCTTTTTTTTCTCCCAACTTTTTTTTCCAAACAACACAACAGATCTCTTTCCTCTTCTATTATTTTTTTTCACCTATAAAACCTTCCAAACTTCTCACGGTCTCTTAATAGAACCGAACGTGGCCTTCCAAACAACCCAGCACCACAAAAATCGGATCAATTAATGGCAGAATCTTTCTTACAACAAAGGAAATAACCACGTGAAAGACAACCGATCAGTTTTTTTTAACAGATCAAATCGTTCCTACCAAACTTTAATGCCTTCCAAACTCTTTGTGCCTTCCCCTTGGCCGCACCAAACTTGCCTCTCTTTTTTTTGCTTTTTTTAACCGATCTGATTTCCCCTTTCTTCGTTTCCTTTCTCCAAGTTCCAAACGTGGCAACTAATGATGCTCTAGCCAACAAACTATGGAAAATCAATAGATGGATTCTCCTTGCAAACCGATCAGAATTTTTCTTCTGCAAACTTTTTTTTCACAAGATGAATCAGGCTCCAAGATGAACTAATGTGATGACGGCGATGAACGACAAAAGCAAACGGATGGTGGTGATGGCGATGAAAATAAGTAGCAGCGGAAGATGACAATGAAGTGGATGACCGTGTGAGTGGACGTGACGTGAACAAAACGTGACTAGAACTCGAAACTCTAAAAGTTTAGACACTAAAACCAGCAACTCGACACACGATGCAATCGAAAATTCAACAATGCAAAAACTAAGTGGCAATGGCCAAAAGGCTTAGACTGTCTGAGACACGGATGAACTAATCTAACTTTTTTGGCTTTTTCTTGGACTATAGGTATGAAGAACAGATGCAATCTAAGACTGAAAAACTGGAAAGTCTCACCGAGCAACCTGAAAACTGATACCACTTGATAGAGGCGAGGGTGTCCCGATCTTTCGATGAGATGATAACTATCGATTTGGTGGAGACGACTTTGACGATCCGACTACAAACATGCACGACGTTGCGCCTTAACAATCGCTAAACCAACTCCAAGAGGTTATTGACCATGCTGGAGCACGATCAACCTGGCCACGAAGGTCTATTCCTGCAAGCAATCGAAGAACGAGCAAGAATATGATAAAGCAATCTGAATATTGCGAATATATATGAAGTATTGATAATGGTGGGGATTCCGTAAGCGGTCTTGGTCTGGTCGTTGGACACAAACGAAGTACACGAAGTTGCAATGGCTAACTTTTAACTAAACAAATCCCCAGTCTAAACGATGCGTTAAGGGCTATATTTATAGGGAAAAGAGAGGGGGTTTTGTCCACCCTTGGCAAGGTGGGACTAAAACACCTCCTAAGTCATTTCCCCTACAATATGGACTCTAAAAATAAATTACATGGGCCTGGCCCAAATTAAGGTGGCGCAACACCAATAATAAGCTATGGACGAAATTTATGAAAGGCCATCTTGTATATTTCGTCCATCTTCTTGTATGTCATCATGGTGGCTTCAAAGTCCGGAAATCTCCACTTGAACCTCTATTCTCATTCTCTTGGCATGCACCTTCATCTCCGTGCTTGGCGATGCTCCAATGTTCATCCTTCTTGCCCGTGCTAGGCCCTTCAATTGCAAGCAACACAAATGTATCTAAGTTAGGCAACATCATAGTCTCATGAACACTAGAAACATTACCAAGAAACGAAAGTACCTGATAATTTAATTGGCATATGCAAGCTCTAGCAATTGTTCCAAGAGGTAAAACAGCAGGGGATATGGGTGTAACTATGGTAGCCATGTCCTCATCAAGGAGTAGGAGGGAAGGAAAGGGAAAAGAGAAGAGAAGGAAGGAGGAGGCGCCGCCCCTCCCCCTAGTCCAATTCAGACTAGGCCTTGGGGGGCGCGCAACCTCTCCTCTCTCTTTCCCCTAAATCCCAATAAGGCCCATATACTCCCCGATGAATTCCCGTAACTCTCCGGTACTCTGAGAAATACCCGAATCACTTGGAACCTTTGTGATGTCCGAATATAGTCGTCCAATATATCGATCTTTACGTCGCAACCATTTCTAGACTCCTCGTCATGTCCCTCATCTCATCCGGGACTCCGAACTACCTTCGGTACATCAAAACACATAAACTCATAATACCGATCGTCACAGAACTTTAAGCGTGCGGACCCTACGGGTTCGAGAACTATGTAGACATGACCGACACACGTCTCCGATCAATAACCAATAGCGGAACCTGGATGCTCATATTGGTTCCTACATATTCTATGAAGATCTTTATCGGTCAAACTGCATAACAACATACGTTGTTCCCTTTGTCATCGGTATGTTACTTGCCCGAGATTCGATCGTCGGTATCTCAATACCTAGCTCACTCTCGTTACCGGAAAGTCTCTTTACTCGTTCTGTAACGCATCATTCCGCAACTAACTCATTAGTTGCATTGCTTGCAGGGCTTATAGTGATGTGCATTACCGAGAGGGCCCAGAGATACCTTTTCAACAATCGGAGTGACAAATCCTAATCTCGATCTATGCCAACTCAACAAGTACCATCGGAGCCACCTATAGAGCACCTTTATAATCACCCATTTATGTTGTAACATTTGGTAGCACACAAAGTGTTCCTTCGGTAATCGGGAGTTGCATAATCTCATAGTCATAGGAACATGTATAAGTCATGAAGAAATCAATAGCAGTAAACTAAAACGATCAAGTCCTAAGCTAACGGAATGGGTCAAGTCAATCACATTATTATCTAATGATGTGACCTCGTTAATCAAATGACAACTCATGTCTATGGCTAGGAAACTTAACCATCTTTGATTCAATGAGCTAGTCAAGTAGAGGCATACTAGTGACACTCTGTTTGTCTATGTATTCACACATGTACTAAGTTTCTGGTTAATACAATTCTAGCATGAATAATAAAAATTTATCATGATATAAGGAAATAAATAATAACTTTATTATTGCCTCTAGGGCATATTTCCTTCACTTGGGTGCATGCTTAGGTCTCATGCAAGAAATGGGAATGAATGTCAAATACCCTGCCACCGTCACTCGGCCGCAAACATTGAGATACCTGGTTTTTAAATTCTAGTAAATCCAAAACTCGTCTGAAATTCATGAAACTTGGCATGCTATCATGGAGCGGCATCAACATGTCGTGGTAAATTTTTATCTCATTTGGGGCAGGTTTGGGTATATGCTTCTCACAAACCAGATCTTCACACAACAAGCATGATGGTTTCGGTAGGAAACGCCCTATCTTTGGGGACGAAATGATATCCATTGCCTCTTATTGCTTTCAAATTTTTTGTCAACATAGAACAACAGGAGTGTTTTGTTATTTTTTGTGATTTTTCGGGGTTCGTTTGGACATTTTTATGCACTAACTGAGTTTTCAATGCATTTATGTGCATAATTCAAATTTGAACTACATGCACATGCTCCAGTGCATATAAATTGATTGAAAAATCAAATTTTTTGTCCTTGGGTGCATGCTTAGGTCTCATGCAAGAATTGAGAATGAATGTCAAATACCCTGCCACCGTCACTCGGCCGCAAACATTGAGATACCTGGTTTTTAAATTCTAGTAAATCCAAAACTCTTCTGAAATTCATGAAACTTGGCATGATATCATGGAGCGGCATGAACATGTCATGGTAAATTTTTTGTCCCATTTGGGGCAGGTTTGGGTATATGCTTCTCACAAATCAGCGCTTCTCACAACAAGCATGATGGTTTCGATAGGGAATGCCCCACCTTTGGGGACGAAACGATATCCATTGCCTCTTATTGCTTCAAAAAAATTCTCGTGTCAATTTTTGAGATTTTTCAGGGTTCATTTGGATATTTTTATGCATTAACTGGGTTTTCAATGCATTTATGTGCATAATTCAAATTTGAAATACATGCACATGCTCCAGTGCATATAAATTGGTTGAAAATCAAATCTGTGTCCTTGGGTGCATGCAAGAAATGAGAATGAATTTCAAACATCACGGCACCGTTGATTGTCGGCAAAACGTTGAGATACTTTGTTTTTAAATTATAGTAAATCTAAAACTCGTCTGAAATTCATGAAACTTGGCATGCTATCATGGAAGGGCACCCGACATTCTATGGTATTTTTCGTGTACATTTTGAGAGAAGGCGCACTCGAATAATGACAGCCAACAAAGGCATTTTGAAAAAAATAGCTGCCAGTTTAATATCTCAAACGTTTGTATAATTCAAACCGTGTGCATTCTATTAACCATTCACGTGACGCCACGTATCTTGGTTTTAATGGCTATAGGAGGTGTCGTGCGGACAGCTGCTTGACTGAACAGGAGGCGTGCGAGCGCAGTCCGGTGCGCAGGCTCACCGGGAAGCGTACAAGCTGTTCAACGCAGGATTTGTGCATCTCTTCAACGCAAACGGTTCAGATTATGGTATGCAAATTAAAGCCAGACTTCGGTGCTAAGCCAAGAGACACTGCGATTTGTCAAAATATGCAGCTAAAAATCAATAGCACTATCTATTTTTTGCAACTAAAATTCAGTAATTAAGCATAAATGTCATTCATACTAGAGATTAAGCAGTCGTTCTCACCGGGAAGCGAGACAGCCTTGGACCGCCGCCTGCCTCGCTCCCACTGGTCTATATTAATGGCGTCATCGAGCGACCGCATCCCCCCTCCATCCTTGCCACACACACAATTCCTCTCTCTCCACCCGCATCCTCGACGCCTCTCTGAGTCCTCGAAGCCGTCAGTGTACGAGGATGCCGCTGAAGCGCCCCATCGGAGGAAGTGGCGACGCCAGGGCTGCTGAAGCACCGGAGCACGGGCGTGAATATGGAGACAGAGGTTTCCGTCGCTGCCGACAAGGTGGAGGATGAGGCTGCCAACAAGCGGAGGCGGGTCGAGAAAGAACCGCAAGCGACTCCAGCAGGCCTAGACTTCATTAACAACCTCCCTGATGATATGTTGATAGTCATCATATCCCTCCTCCCAATCAAATATCGGGCGAGGACAGCCGCCCTTTCCCGGTGGTGGCCCCCTTATGGCTCCGCACCCCTGTCGACCTCTTCGACGCCCACAAGCTCTGCCGTGGCTATCGCCAAAGGTTGGATGTGTTCTCCCAGATCCTCGGCAGTCACGATGGCCCAATCAAAGGCCTTATCATGGGCAAGTTCCGTTCCAATGGTAAGGACCGAGCCAAGCTTGACGAGTGGTTCCGATCCCCCGCCATAGATCAGCTCGAGAAGCTAAGTTATAATGATAGCATATGCGCTTGCTGCCAACGTTCGTGCTCCGCTTCGCGCCCATGCTACGCCTTGCCAAGTTCATGAACTGGCATCCCCCCCCCCTTAATGACACGCCCGCTCTTTTTCTACCACGACTAAAGCACCTCGAGCTCGTCGTCGTCCGCATCCCAAAGGATGACATGGAGCGCCTGCTCCGCAGCTGTATTGCACTCGAGTTCCTTCGTTTTCAGGCGATGAATTGGTCGAGTACCTTGCACATCATCTCCAGGACTCTCCGGACTATTTATGTGGGTTGCTAGTGCTGCAACGAGAGATCACAAAAGGTGGACCACAATATGGTCGAAAACGGTTAATTGAACTGAACTGTATGCCCTAAATCGCACACGCAACTAAAATCGGAATCGTGTTTGATGCATTCATCATTGCAAATGTTTTGCACCTTTTTTGACGTTTATTTACACCATCGTTTGTGATTATTACATCGCACACAATTTCGTCGAAGAGTCTCTGATCGTAGTGTCGCGTTAGCAGCATCCTACAGTAGTGATATGTCGGCAAAAAATGTGCTCTCAAACGAAGCCTTCTGGCCTACCCGGACACACTACATTGAACATGGTGATTTTTTTAACATGTTTGAAATGACCCTAACTTTTCCATTAGGTGGACATGTCCATGGTAGGCATATGCGTGATTGAAGGAGAAGGGTAATCAAAATCCTAATTTAAACATGTATTCCCTCTATAAAGAAATATAAGAGCATTTGGAATGTAGTTATCTAAATGGTCTTATATTTCTTTATGGAGAGAGTACTTAAAATGGTTATTTTAGGTTTTTAACATAACAAATAAATACAAAGGTATACAATTAAAAACAGTTTAAAAGCATTTAATAAACATTTGAAGGGAAAAAGAAATTAAAATCATAATTTAACAGTTTCTTAAAACTGTTATTTTGGTATTCCAAACAATATTTCAAATGTTTGAACATGTTTTAAAAAGAATAATAAAGTTCAAAAGGGGGAAAATAAAGTAACGAAAAAGAGAAGAAACACAAAAAGTATAAATAAATAAAAAACGCTTAAGCAGGCCCAACTGGGCGACAACATCGCTCCTGTAGCACACCTGTCAGGCCGGCCCAAGCGCTCGGGGATATGAAAAAATTCCTTCGATTTTAAACAAATGTTGACGGATTTGAATTCACATGTGTTCAAAAAATGTCACTAAAATAATTTGCAAAAGGTGTTCCCGGTTTTGGGAACATCATCTTGACAGCCATGTTTTTTATTTTTATTTTTATATTCTCTCGTAATTTCTTTTTCTTTCCTTCTTCATTTTCTTTAACTTTTTTGTTTTATGTTTATTGTTTCAATTTTTAATAAATTAGAAAAAATATGAGCTTCAAAATTTTGTTCAGAATTTCAAAATATTTCATGTTGATAAAATGTTTAGAATTTCGTTTTTTAATTTTTTTAATAAATAATTTAAATTGAAAAAATAAGAATTTCCAAACTTTATTCATGTTTCAATGTTTATTCATATTTATTAACCAATTTTTTTAAAAAAATAAAAAGCATCCAAAATTCAAAAAAAATCATAAGTTCACAAAAATGCTCGCGCTGTCAAATTTTGTTCAAAGTTTCAGTAAATGTTCCATTTTCAAAAATTGATCACAGATCCGAAGAATGTTCACATTCTTAGCAATTTTGGAAGACATGAATTTTTTTTAATTTCTTTTCCTTTTTTTAAATCATAAATTTAAGCAAATGGAAAAGAAAAAGTTCTCGAATTCGGGCCATTTCAAGTTCATCAACTTGAAAATAAATTCATGAATTTGAAAAAAGTTAACGAACTTGAAAAAGTTCATCGATTTAGAAAAAAATCACGTATTTGGAAAAATTTTGTGAAACTAAAGAAGTTCATCAATTTGAATAATGTTCATGAATTCTAAAAAAGTTCAACGATTCAATTGAAAATCAGGGATTTGAAAAACGTTCACGAATTTAAGAAAAGGGTTAATTTGATAAATGCCACTCCAAATCTGGCGATTCCGAGAAATGCCACTGCAATTTCTAAACTTTGAAAAATGCCATTTCATGCCATTTCCAGTGGCATTTTTCAAAGTCTGGAGTGGCATTTTCAAAGTTTGTAAAAATTGCAGTGGCATTTTTCAAAGTTTGGAAATTACAGTGCCATTTTTATGAATCGCCATAATTGGAGTGGCATTTATCTAATTAACCCTTAAGAAAAATGTTCATGATTTAAAAAATCATAAATTTAGGCAAATGGAAAGATAAGACAAAAAGTGAATAAAACCGAACGAAACCAGCGAGAAAAGATGAACAGCAGGAAGAAAAAGAAAGTGACTAGACACAACAGCGTTGCTTTCCCATTTACACCAAGGGGTTGAGGGTTCCAAACCCCACTTCCACTTGACACACATTCTTTTGAAGGTTAAAAAAAGAAAAAGAAAAAGGTAATGGGCACATAGGTATACGCCTTGCGAGTGATCCACCATACATACGAAGGTGAGTATGACTTTTGAAAGGTTCATATTGCCCTTTATACATTTAGTGAGGAGGTTTGTATTGAAGCGTGGCTCATTCATGCAACATGCCATCAACTCTCGGCGTTGGCATCCTCTCTCCTTTTTTGAAAAACTATACTTTATTAATTTGAAATAACCGCTTTGTACTTATGGTGGGAGAGACGATGTTGTGAGTATGCATGGGATTCTTGATTACTCTTATATGAGCTCTAGAAAAGTGCGTTTTGCCAATTGTGTTATCGCACATAGAGTAATCTTCTAATAGATTTTTGTTGATGCGTACTCACAACATGATTGTTAGGTGTCCCTGTCCCCTTATTTTATGGAATTGCTATTTGACATCTAAGTTCAATCTAAGTCATAAACGACTGATTTGTTCATCTTTATCATCGTGCAAACTTGATCCCGTCTAGTTGTCCGTTGTGGTGCTTTTGTCTCAGCTTGTTCGTGTCACTGTTCATTGCGCAGGGCTGGCCCATTTGTTTGTCTTGTTTTTTTGTTCCTACGTTATTACAGTTCGAAGAGTCACCTTGCAACCATAAAAAAGGTACAAGGTTGATTATTACTCTCCATTGACACTCTTAGTTGTCTCTTATCTCTTCTTTTCATCAATTAACGAGCGATCTCAACACGAAACTGGCCATACCTGAGCTTTATCTTACCCAGTTGCATGTCCATTTTCGACATTAAGTCGTCTGATCTAGCTAATTTGCAAGTCCACCCTAACATGTAATTAGGGGATTGATTTTTTTTCTTGTCTCTGATACAACTCTCCCCCGACATACAACTGGGGTCATCATTTTTTGTTCCATTTATAAGTCCACCTCGATACATAACTGGACCTAGAAGTTGCAAGTCCACCACTGACTCGCAACTATAGGGTCAACCTTTTCTTATCCTAGTTGCAAGTTCATCCTTGACTCGCAACTGAGGCCCGTCCTTTTTTATCTCAGATGCAAGTCCACCCTCAACTCACAACTCGGTTTCATCCTTTTTTGTCCCAGTTGGAAGTCCACTTCATCCTTTTTTGTCCCAGTTGGAAGTCCACCTTTGACTCGTAACTCAGGCCTGAATTTGTTTATCCCAGTTGCAAGTACACCCTTGACTCTCAACTAGGGTCCGACCTTTTTTTAGTTGAAATCCCACTCTCGACTCACAACTGGATCCCGACATTTTATTCCTAGTTGCAAGTTCACCCTCGACTCGCAATTGGGCCTGACCTTCTTAGTTGCAAGTCCACCCTCGACTTGCAAATGGGGCTCAACCTTTTTTGTCCAATTGCAAGTCCACTCTCGATTCACAACTGGGGTTCGACCTTTTATTTTTCCCAGTTGCAAGTCCACCCTGGACACATAACCGGGGCCAACCTTTTTTGTCCTAGTTGCAAGTCCACTCTCGACTCACAACTCCGGGTGTTGTTGACTCTTCTCGGAGTTGATTGTCTGGGTACGTCCCCTTTAATGTTGGTTGTATACATGTTTAGAACAATTCGAGGCTCATGTCATGGAAAAATATTTAGTCCATGTAACATCATATGTGTTCTATGGCTCATTGTAAAATGTATTACATGTGAAATTCTTTTTTCATGATTGACATCGCAAAAAATCATACATGACATACATCATGTGAATTTGTCTCCTTGATATGACTTATGTAGTACCCTAGTCAGTACCCGAGTGAATGTGGGTGCCCATCCGGGCCTAACGGAAGAGCCGCAACTCGAGGTGACCAGGCCAGGCTGGCTCTGGCTGGGCGTGGAGGGATGGCTTGTCCTGACTCTTGCTATAGTGGGCTATGCCATCGAGCAAATGTGTGTTGCTTTCACCTGCTCAGACTCCATCGGATGTGAGTGTCTGTGTTAACTCAGTTTTCGTCCTCATGGGAAGTGGAACTGTCCGGCTAGTGTTTTTTGGTTGTGGGGCCTGCCTGGCTGTGCCGACCAAAGTTGGGTGTTGCGTGATTGGCTTCTCGAGCCGGGTATGCCCATCCGGCCAGGCACCATCCAGCTGGCCTGATGTGTGGAGTATGTTCGGAGGGGGACCCCTTGAGGGCATCCCACTCCATGTTGGTTTTGACTAGGGGTGGGGGACCTTGGGGGCAACCTCCTTTTCTTGTGGAGGTTTGTTTGTTGGGTGGGGGTCCCTTTAGTGACTGACCCCTTTAGGCCTCCCACTTTCCTTATCCTCCTATAAATAAAGGAGGAGGGCAACCACCAAAGAGATACAAGTTCATACTTGAGCTCTCACATTTCGGCTTGCAATGATATGCCTATTCTCTCTCTCGCTCTCCACGAAATAGTTTTGTAGTGACGCAAGGCTGCCTAGTCTCCGGTGCCGATTAGTTCTGGGCGGCAAGGTGTTGTTGGATTGGTGACCCCGTATGTGTGCAACCCCATGGAGATATCGTATGTCTGATCTTCTGTTCGTGGGAGGAAAAATTCTCGCGGTTGGGAGGTTGTAAAATCCTAGCTACGAGAATCTACACCGACTATCTTCACCGATTCTTCTTTGCTGAGCTCCGAGTTGGTAACATTCAGATCAAACCTTGTATGCATCTTCATAGTGATCCTGAGCTAGTGCACATGACGGGTTTTTGTTTGGTTTTTTGATGTGTGTCCCTACATATGTTGTGTAGAGCGTACCGGTAGTGATGATTCTAAACACCTCGAGAACTCCCTTTTTACTCAAGCATCGCCTCTTTATTTTATTCGCCTTTTTATTTATATTTTTACCTCCACTTAGTTGTTTATTTAAAACCGCTCTTATTATCGTTTTTGCTAGCGACTGACGAAATATACTATTTTGAAATAATGCTCTAGGTGTGAACATAGCCGGTTTAGTGACAACGTAGTTGCGGTATTAGTACTTGCATGCACAATTGCTCCTTATGGGATCGACATACTCTACTTATCATGAATTGCAATAGCTTTATGCACTTGTTGCTTATTCTCTGGCCACAAATCAAGCAAATGAACGAATAATATCATGCATGTTGCCAACATGGTTACCATGATATGATGTATCAATCTCAATAAAAGTATTTATAACTCCATATGATAATGAAATCCTAGTTCTTCCAATCTATCTAAGTCCCCATGAACAAATCCTTAACCAATCAACATTCCACACATGTGATTCGTTTTTAGGCTTAAGGACAAATGCAAAAGCCATCTTTTTGGGAAAATTAGTTCGGTTCTCTTAACATTCAGGATGTAACCATATAGCATCATTTAGGTCAATTTCTTGACCACTTCATTTCTCCCTGCACATGAGTCCTTCCATCGCCTTTACATCAAAAGTGGTGAACCATCACTTTAATTATTTTTCAATTACCAATCCAATATCTTATATAATTTCAATTACAAGTTCATTTGTCTCCACTGTGAGCACATGCACATAATTTTAACCTATAGAGCTAATAAGAAACACTAAAACACATAGGGGTTGGTGCCAGGTGTATAACATACATAATGTTATAAAAAGTGCACAAAATTATCCACTGATTAATATTGTATGTTAAACATGAGAAGGATCATGAAGACCCAGAGCTGCTCATTGATTATCAATTATCACAATATAACATTTCAAGTACCCAAGAGAAAAGTAAAAATACAACTAAGTCCAAGAATGTCACAGAAAAGACCTTGGACACAAGAAGTAAAAATACAATGTGGTCCTTCTTCTTTGTGTCGTGAACTTCCATCCAGCAGAATCACTTTAGATGGGAAGATTCCCGTAGCACCACCACAAGTATTGTCAGAGTTGGAACACGTGGATGCCTATGCATAGCCTAACTACCTCCTTTTGGCGTTGTGACAAGGAGGAATAACTAGAAACAATGCGTCCTGACCCCAAAGCTCCAGAAAGGCCGCTCTTTGGCCAGAAGGGTCAACGGCAGAGTGGTCGATGCCTACAATCAACCGCCATAGCTGGAAGGTGTCGACGGGCGTTGTAGCTCCACCATAAAACGCCATCAAGGATGAGCTGCAAATGGAAAAATCGTACATGCTTCAACTCCACTATCGAATACCTATATTTGACAAGGCATCGAATCCGGGAGGATGAGCTGCAAATGGAAAAATCATACGTGCTTCAACTCCACTATCGAATACCTATATTTGACAAGGCATCGAATCCGGGAGGATGAGCTCTGGATCTCGACTCCTCTCCCGCCAATTCCGCGATGAAGAAGATAATGAGAATCTGCTCCCATCTTCACAAGATATAACTGCTAAACGAGTTTATTTCGGGCGCTCTTGCGTGGTCTACCTCCCGACAACTACCTTTCACGATGGAAGACAACCGAGGGAAGCAACGACCGAACGCGGCTCACGATCGTCAATGATAAGCTACAATACGACATGACGCTAGATGCTCCTAAAGCATACCCTATGAGCTAATCCTAACCCTACCATCTACAACAAGTGACCTCCACTACCATCCCAGCTGTGCGCGGCACGGCCGCGGGAGAAGAAGAGTCATGGTGCAGATCAATGAAAAAGTAGAAATCATCTAAACACCAAACCTCATATCTCAAACACTAGCAAAACATTCATTTGCAATGCACGCCCTTTTCATCTATTATAACTCTCCCCAACATAACTCCACCGAATTTAAAACTCATTTCCCGAGTTCCATGATTTAGATCGCGTACGGTGGCACAATCTTGTTAGAATAAAAAAACTAGCGTGCCAACAACATTTTCTTACAGAATAGCCGTGTGGAGTCGTAACAAGATGGTCAACAAAGGGAACGAGATCCAACCAACATGTGGTTGGCTGGTTAGGAGGACATTGGTACCATCGGGCCACCAGAGTTTGAGTCCTAGACATGACATTGGTGCTCGCGTTTTCCTAGATTTAGTTCGGGTTTTCAGGCGATGTGCGTTCAGTGGGAGGAGACGTTTCTGTGGACTACGAAGGCATGTGTGACAACTTTGTCAATCTCAAGATGATGTGTCGGCTCAGTCACGGAGGTGCTCATAGGGGCAGGATGTGTGTTTGCATGCGTTCACAAGGATGAGTGTATGTATGTATGTATGTATGTATGTATGAGCGTATGTGTCTGTACCGTGTTAAGAAAAACAACGAGAACGAGAAGTAAGTTTTGCAATTCATCACGATTTAAGACGAGAGGGTTTAAAAGGCAATTGGTGGATTTTTTTTCTGAGAAAATGCAATTAGTGGAGTGCAATGAAATCATTGAACGCGCAATCAAGACAGTGATAGTACTATTTGCACCTCAGCCCATCACCACGGCGACGAGCCGCCCCGACCCACATCCATCCATCCAGCACCACGACGGGCCAAGAAGCCAAACCCCCGAAGCTCGCCCCCTCCAGACTCCACCCCCGAAATTCAAATCCCACGAGAGCTCCCACCCCTCGGAAAGTAAAATTCAAAGCCATCGGTGGGCCCGGGCCGCCGGACAGGGCACGGCGCGCTCCCCTCCTGCCTGCGATTCAAAAATCGAAATCAAAAGCGAGGCTAGCCCCCGGATATTCATCCATTCATTCATTCGCTGCACGCCACGCCACATGCGCTGCGCCATCGGAACCGCGCCCACCTCCGCCCGAATTCAAAAAAACCCGCACCCATAAAACCCTGGCGAGGGCGAGAGACCCCCTCCGGCTCTCCCTACCCACCCCCAACCCCACCACCCCCACGCGACGAGGCACGTCCTCCATTTCAAATATCACGCAGAGCTTCGCGTCTCCCTCCCCCTCTCCCCGCTCCCGTCCGCCGCTCCGCCCCCGAAACCCTAGGGCCCAGATCCCTCCTCCCCCGCGCCGCGCTCCCCGGCCCTCCCATGGACCCCGCGGGCCCGCGCTCGGCCCTGCCGGATCCCGCCGGATCGGGCGCGCCGCCGCCGCCGCCGACGGCCGAGGTGGGCCTCGGGCGGGTTCCTCTCCGCGTCTGGTTCTTGGGTCTGATTGTTTGGACTGTGGTGCTGACCTCGTGGTGCGCGCTCTTTGCAGGAATTGTCCAGGAGGGCGGCCGGGAGCGGGGGCGGCGGCGCTGCGGAGGCGTGCGGTGCGGCTCCGGCGGCCCAATTGGGAGGTGGGTCCTCACCTCCTCGGTGGCCTCGATCTGTGCTGCTCCCGTGCTTCTAGTCTGCTCTAGCGCGGCGCGAGCTGCAAACATAGCTTCGGTTCTGTCTCTGCGTTGCTGCCGTTCTCGAATCATTAGCTAGCAGTCTTGAAGTCACCAGTAGGACTAAAATTCGAGATGGCACAGTGTATGTAGTAAAGTGTCTCACAACAGATCTAATGGCCAGACACACTTCTTTTGTTCTACTCTGCTCAGGAACAAACAATTGGCAGCTGATTTTAGCGCCTGTGAATAGCAGCCCTTCTTAGCTTAGATGCGTGAAACTTGCTGGCGATGACACCCTTAGCTCATTCCTGTTAGCAATTTAATCTTACTCGCAAGAAATAATTTTGAATTCTTGGGCTGCTGTCATTCTTGAAACCTTAATAGGAAGTCCTTCAATTAATTATTGATAGAACAGAGATTTGAGATGGTGCACTAATGCTTGGCAGAGGATCTATGTATGTGGCTACACTGGAACATCTAACACTTGTAGCTGTAGGGTTGTGGCTCATCATATTCTTTACCTTGCTTCTGTTGAGGAATAATGAGGCAGAATGAGCTTAGCACCTTTCAGTGACAACACATGCACATCGCTTCTGTCATGTAAATTTAGAGAGCATTTATGTTCACAATTGATTTGCTCATGTTTGTTGCTTCTATCATGCAGATCCGAGGGTGGGGATTTTGGAATCTTCAGATCAAGCACAGGGATGTGTCCATCCATGTAATAAGAAGGATATACCACAATTTTCTGCTGAAGGCGCCACAAAATGTGAATATGGAGTCCCTTCATTGCCTCGGACTGGTGCACTTCTGCAGTTAGAACCTGCTTGCCTGACCTTGGGCCGTGCTTCTGATGCAGTGCTGGCAGGAAGTTTGCATGATGCCAATCCTTTGGCACGTGGCAAAGAGAACATCCGGACAGACCTGCAACTTAAGCCTGATGCAAAACGCGGTGAAAATAGGATGAGTGATGCACCCCTTGGGTTGGATCTTAATAGAGTGGGTTCTTCTGATGCGGCAGAGCTAAATCCGTTCTTTCCTTACAAGAAGCTGGGTCAGTCGAAAGTTAGTGATCCATCAGAATGTGGTAGTACAACTGGTGCTACAGGAGAAAGTGAGTCACATAGAAAGTGGAGAGAAATGAAGCAGAATGGGTTCCTTTCTTCAACCCATGGAACTGCAGTGGTACCTAAGCCACGTGGTCGACCGCCCAAGCGGAAAAGGGATGATGAGCTCAAGAGGAGCACTTCTACCCAGAATGAACAGACTAAGTTCACAAAGGTTGCTGCTCCTAGTGGCCTATTATCTGGGCTGAATCCAGGAATCATAAATCATGTAAGAAATAGCAAGCAAGTATACTCCATAATAAAGGCAATGGTACGCTCTGAGGAGCTTGAGAACGCAAGCCAGCCTGGTCTTGCTGGCCAAACAGGTGAAAGAGGTAAAGAAGTTATAGAGAGAATTCAGGACCAGAAGTATGGGGATAGTTTGATGAAGTGCCATTTGATGATGGAAGGTAATAATCCGATGTTTCATCATGGGCTGCCTACCGCATCAAGATTCCTCGCAGAGGATGGTGACAATCTGAAATTGCAACTCTCATCAACAGTCACCATGGCTTCGGATAGGACATGTAGTACACTGGATCATGAATCTCAACATGATTACATGACTGTGCTATCAGTTAAGGGTATGCTCGATTGCTTAGATCGCTAATCATACGTTCTGCAAGCACTACACTAGCTTTTTATAGAAATATCCGCATCTGACAGTGTTCTTGCCTTTTAATGACCAGCTGCCAGTGTTGCCTCTCAATGGCTGGAGCTTCTACAGCAGGACATAAGAGGGCGGCTTGCTGGTATGTTTTCTGTAGTAAACAACTTTATACAGTTTAAAGTTGTAACCTGTGCATTCCACTTAATTATTCTTTCTTCATCCTTGAAGCTTTGAAGCGCAGTAGGAAGAGAGTGAGGAATGCTCTTCAAACTGAACTGCCGCACCTGATATCAACAGAATTCTCATCTAGTCAAGAGAATGAACCGTCCATTGCACATTCTTCTGAAGCTGGGCCCATGGGAAAAACAGCTTCAGAAGAACATGTTGCACGGTGGAGGTCTCTATTCCTTCAGATGGAAAGAACACTGCAGGAGGAGGGAAGGCACTTGGTGAGTATTTTGATGAAAGTTGTGGCATTGAATCACTTTTATTATCGTTTGTTGATGTCTGACACATAAGAGTCTAGGTTCTTTCTCACTGATTTTGATCAGGCATCAATATTAATTTATGATCTTGAGACTTGGGCTCTATTTCATTTTGGTAATATCAGTTGCATGCAGTTCGCATGTCGCATTATGATCTTGGGACTTAGGCTCATTCAAGCTGCTATGTTCCTGATCATGCCAATTACTTGTTGCAGGAAATTCGGTTGAAGGAAGTGCAAGGAATGTTGCAGAATTGTGATAAAGGCCTAAAACAAGTGACCTGTGAGGCTCCACTGCTAGGCCCAATGGCTGAACTATGGTTAGTTCATCACCGCATAATCCCATATTGACCGTACATGGTTTTGTGTTTGCGAATTGAATGTATTGCTGAACAACTCCCAATGTGCCTGTGCAGGAAGCTGAAGAACCCGGAGATTTCCGAGAGTGAGTGGGCAGTGCAAGCTGCCGCTGCGTCCATCTACTCGACGTGCAACCTGGTCATGAAGACCGAGAATGTCCCGTGCTTCTGATCTTCTCGCACATGTTGATCTTGTTACTTACACATTTTTCTCTCTTCATTTTTTTTACTGATTGGTTAGGTTCTGTTTCTTACACATATAGCCTAGACAGTCATTGTCTCCTCTGTGTGTGTGTGTGTCGAGTAAAGTTGTGGTTGGTGCTGCTCCTTTGTAACGTCATGAAACAAGCACCTGTGGTGTCTGAGTGAGAGTGAGAGTGAGTGAGTGTCTGTCTGTTGCCAACTTACAAATTCTTTTTCACAGGCGCGTGAAATAACAAGCTTGTTCGCCTGATTTTTTTCATCTCCTCTTTTTTGCTTCTGGGGTTTTCATAATGTTGTTTGGTAACTCTGGCTGTTGCTGTGCAGTCAGAAACAAGTGCTCCTGCTTAACTGATTTTTTCTCTAGCAAAGGAAAAAAAGAGCTGAGCATTTCTCCTGGTGAAGTCTGAAGCAGTTGCTTTTTTTAACCTGTCTGAAGTAGTTGCTGGTGGGTAGTCATCGGCTGGAGCTGTCCATTTCATCAGAAGTCAGATATAGCTCAGACTCTGCTTCGAAACAGAATGACAAATTTCTCTTGTTTACCTGTCGCCGATTATTTGGTTCGAACGGCTCTACTTGAGCACATGTACATTAGGGCAACTCCAACACATGGACGCATTTTGTCCGTTTTTATCCGTGTGGATCCACGTGGACAGAAATGACGGCCCAATGCGCGGACGCCAACACATTTCATGTCCGTCTGTCTCCTATCTGTGTGGACGCAAACCCTGCCCAAATTAACGCGCTGCGTGTCCTCTCGGTGTCCGCTCTGGCTACCCTGTGTGGTCTTTTTTATATGCATGCGCGGGGGTGGCCACAACATCCACTCTTCTCCCTCCCTCTGTCCCCTGACAAACACAATCAACTCTAGCCATTGTCGCCGCCCACCATGCCGTGGAAGTACATGCCCCGAGCGCATGACCATAAGGTGGGCTCCTCCTTGGGGGCAGCGCCGTGCGCGAACGCATCTATGTGCTTGCCATCCAGTGCCGACACTACTGGGAGAACGTCATCCCCGTGCCATGGTCGGACGTGAACCTGTTGCACGGCTGACATTTGAACCCAGATAGGGTTCCCGTGGCGGCCACATGTTGCGCGCAGGAGGTGAAGATTCGCCATAGTCGCGCTCAGATCCCGGCCGACCTCCACTACGACCCGATGTTCACGGTGGACTCCACGCACTAGGACACGTGGTTGTCGGTCATGCTTCTTGCGTCATGCACCAGCGCCCCGTGCCTTGCTCGCGCTCCAGCACCACAACCAACGGTGATGGTGGAGGAGGCCGAGGAGAACGACGAGGCCTTCAAGAAGGCCGTCGAGGATTCCCACCTCGATGAGCTCGTCCAGTGGCTTGGCCGGGCGCTGGGCGCAGGCAATGTCTCCACACCCGAGTCGGAGCCGTTGGAGCGGTGGCCACTCGCGCTGCTAGTGGGGCACTCATGGTCGTGGACGTCCACGACGCCCTGCACGCCGTAGTGGGTGGAGCCGGAGCAGGAGCAGCAGCAACAGCCATCGGCAGGACATGTTCCGTGGCTTTATCCATGGCTAACTCCGGTGTTCATTAACCTTGTTGACGAGGATGACGATGAGGACAACGACGGTGGACAATAGAGCATGCCGAGGACAAGGACCGCGACGGCCAGCCAGTTTTTTTAGTTATGTTTTTTATTTAAATTATGCAACAAACGGACTATTAGCAGTAATGTATATATTTTTAATTTGAAAATTCGTCAAGATCTAAAATGTGACCCGTTTTGTTGGGCGCACTGTAGGGTCGGAGAATATTGATCGGGGGGGGGGGGGGGGGGGTTAATGGGAGATTTAATTTTTCTTTCGAAACTTGAAATCTCTCAGCACAACACAGCGATACAAACTATGTAGATGCTGGACTACAAAAGAAAACTACAATTGAACGCAAACATAGCATAGCGGACATAATATATTTTCTATGACAAGTTACTGCCAGAGCTCAGATAGAAAATATGCACACTACTGTGAGATGTTCATCAGGGCAAGACTAAGGTGAATAACTAAGTAGCACCAGATGTAAATCAAAGAACATACATGCATACAAACATAAGTACATCGAATGCAAATATACAACACGACATGGTCACAATACATATAGATTTGTATGAAATGTAAGCCAATAGAATTGTACCGAAGAACAACACAATAGATACAACTGAGCGAAAGATAAGTTCAAGAAGTAATTTCGGAATGAGAAAGAAACCTGGTGGTGCTCGATGGCGACAAAGTATTTGGTAGATTTAGTTCACTATTCTGCAAAAGACTTACGTCTGGTTTGGGAGACGTGTGATTGAACACAGGAGCAAACATCTCTTCATCCTATTCTTCTCAACGTGAAGTTCCTTGAACTTTAGTTGATTTCTCTCGTGATAGATTCTTATCGACAATCTCCAAACCATCAACAAACTTTGCCTTCGAAGACGACAATTACTCTTGGTCACTCAGACATACGCTTAACCATCTAGAGAGTAACAGCTCTCAAGAGTAATAAGTACAAGAACTCTCAACTTAGATCTTTGCGATGCTCAACCATTGTTTAAGTTATCTGACTCTTGTTTTTTCTCTCAGAATGATTTACTCTAATCTTTCGGAGAGAGTTTCTCAATCAATCTTCTCACACGCCAATTTTACTCGACACGTTCAATGGCTTGCAGACCGGCCAATGGTCAATCGACACGTTCCCAACAATCAGATTTCAAACTCACACGCCAATTTTACTCGAGGAACAAGCAAAGTTGACTCCTCACCTAAATCATTTCTTTTGCAGCCCAGAAGAACTTCGTCTCTGGCTGGCAATAAATAACTTTGCGCATGGAGATATTTCTTTTCACTCGCTTGGGATAAGTTTCGGTTAAGCATAAAACTAGACAAAAGTATCAAAATATTTGAACCCCTCTTAATAGTATGGTGATCCTATGACTCAAATTAAGAAAATTAAAGTAAGAAAAAACTATGTTTTCGCTTCGTCTTCATTCTTCTTCACTGCAGTCAAAATCTATCGGACCGCACTCCTTAGCAATTGCTTCACTTTAGCAGCATTTTTGGGGGTCTCCTCTAACACGCAATCTTCTCGGTAGCAAACTCCTCGAAGCTTAGCAATCTTCTCTCATGCACAGATAACACTCTCAGAAGTTTATAACAAACTTCTTCAAAGATTATATCAATCTTCTCCAAACTCCAGTGACTATATCTCTCTGTGTGCACTAGCAAACACATTAACCACTCACTATTTCTGTCCAACAATCTTCAAAACCTTCAGGGGCACTCGATTACACCAACACGCATCTATGGCCCGGCCGACACGGCCGAACTTTAGTGCCCGCTTGACCGACCCAAACGAATAAAAAACAAACACATTGTGTGTCTGTTTGAGTCACATGGTGGAGTTGCCCTTAGCGTGGTGATTGTTAAACAACTACGGTAGATCGGCGTTCTTTACATTCCGCATTCCTTAGCCTTAGAAATTTTGTCAACCAAAAACCCTTAGATTCGTTGCCATTCTTCAAAAAGAAATTATGGCCATCAAGTATTTGGAAGGTCATTTCCTTTGTGTTTTGCCAGAATCAAGTTGTTGTAAGCATGAGCTAAGAATGTGAGCATGTGGCAATTACACTGGATCGATTGGGACTCTCTGACCAAGCCAAAGATTGCGGGCGGGATGGGGTTAGAAAGTTGGAACTGTTTAATCTAGCTCTTCTTGGGAAGCAGGGGTGGATGCTAATAACGAACCCAAGTCTCTTTGCGTGCGAGTTTTAAAAGGAAAATACTTCCCCACAAGTGAGTTTATGGACACTACAATTCCTAAACATGCGTCAGCCACCTGGAGGGCAATAGTTGCAGGGAGACAGGCCTTGAAGATCGGCTTGGTAAAAAGAATTGGAGATGGCTCGTCCGTGTCCACTTGGCATGATAGCTGGATCCCAGGTCTCCTCTCGCTACATCCATCAGCTCAAATCAGAAATGCTAACATTCCTCATGTGGCAGACCTGATTGACGTTGAAACGGGTTTATGGAAGACTGAGTTGGTGAAAAAAAAACTTTACAACCCTAGAAGCTGGTGCTATTTTAAACATCCCTTTGGGTGTTGGAGGAGGGGCTGATTCATGGGCATGGGCTGCCGAAAAGTCTGGAAACTACATTGTAAAATCCGCGTACCGCGCTCTGGTGACCCATAACGAGCATTCAGCTCTAGGGGAAGGGACGGTGACAGAATCTTCAGAGACTCAGAAACAGTGTTAGTCTAGACTTTGGAAGCTCAAGGTTGTGCCAAAAGTTCGTGTGTTTTGGTGGCTAGTGCTACGAAAAATTCTAACTGTTGAGAGCAATTTGAAGCACAGACACATTGCTCAATTGGCACGCTGCAAAGTCTGCCTTTGATGCAGATGAAGACTTGTATCATGCATTGATAAAGTGCACACATGCAAAGATGTTCCGGAGAAAGGCGAGGGAGTGGCTCAACATTAAGCTTCTAGAGCTCCATACAGCAACTTGGTCTCAGGACATTTTGTGTGACTCCAGATTTGAGAAAGATTGCATCAAGATTAATGTTGATGTAGGTACCTCGATGCCTGGTGCAAGCCGGTCCATGGCGTCACTGACTCGCTTGTTGCAGAGGCTCTTGCCCTCCGTGAAGGTGTAGTCTTCGCAAAGCTTCGTGGCTTTGAGCAAGTACAAATGGAGACTGACAGTCAAGATCTGGTCGATCTCTGGAACTCGCGCCGTTCTTCGCGCTCTTTGATAGCGCCAGTGCTTCTAGATATTGAAGGGTTAGCAGATAGTTTTTCCTCTTTTAGTATTCATCATGTAAAGAGGCATCCTAATGTACCCGCCCACTTGTGTGCGAAAAATGCTTGCACACTGGAGATGACAGATTGTTGGATGTACTCTTCCCCTGGGTTTCTGGTGACTCGCCTGATGGCGGACACCGTTGGAGCCCGTTTGATTGAATAAAACCCTCCAGTTCCTTGCAAAGAAAAAGCATGTGGCAATTGTAGATTGGTGATCATGAACATGCATAGCATGGTTTTCTAGTGAGCTCACGATCTAGGATGATTTGGCCCCACAGAGCAGTGACAGTAGGACGATTTGGCCCCACAGAGCAGTGAGAGAGAACTGGACCGTTGACCTAACAGTGTACCCCACCGATCAGCCAGCCAGCCAGCGGGGGCACGTTTAAACCCTTTCCGCCGCCGCCCTCGCCGCGGCCGCGACCCTCCCATGTCCACCTCCCCCTCCGCCGCCACCCCCCTGCTCGCGCTCCTCCGCCGCAACGCCGCCAACCCCGCCGCCGCGCTTCGCCTCTTCCTCGACCTCTCCTCCCCGGCATCCCCTCCGCCGCCGCACTCCACCTCGTTCCTCTCCCGCCTCCTCGCCGCCGATCCCTCCGGCCACCCGCTCCTCCCGCGCCTCCTCGCCCACATCCTCTCCCTCCCGGACCCCGCCCCGCACCTCCTCGCGCTCCTCTCCGCCGCATCCGCCTCCCCGCGGGTCCCACTCGACTTCTCCCTCTCCGCCTTCCGCTCCCTCCGCGCGCTCCCTGGCCCCGCGCTCCGCCCGCCGCCCACCCCCGTCTACAACCGCCTCCTCCTCGCCGCGCTCGCCGAGTCCCGCCTCGACCTCGTCGAGTCGCTCTACAAGGATCTCCTCCTCTCCGGCGCCGCACCCGACGTCTTCACCCGCAACACCCTGCTGCAGGCGCTCTGTGCCGCCGGCCGCATGGACCTCGCACGCAGGGTGTTCGACGCGATGCCCGCCAGGAACGACTTCAGCTTCGGGATCCTGGCGCGAGGGTACTGCCGCGCGGGCAGGAGCGCCGACGCGCTTGGGGTGCTCGACGAAATGCCGAGGATGAACCTGGTGGTCTGCAACACGGTGGTGGCGGGGTTCTGCCGGGAGGGCCAGGTGGACCAGGCTGAGAGGCTGGTGGAACGGATGCGGGCGCAGGGGCTCTCGCCCAATGTGGTCACGTTCAATGGCAGGATCTCTGCGCTCTGCAAGGCTGGCCGGGTGCTGGAGGCATACAGGATATTCAATGATATGCAGGAGGCCCTGGAGCCAGGTCTGCCGAGGCCTGACCAGGTGACGTTCGACGTGATGCTCAGCGGGTTCTGTGATGCCGGGATGGTGGATGAGGCAAGGGTGTTGGTGGACATTATGAGATGTGGTGGGTTCCTGAGGAAGGTCGAGAGTTACAACCGCTGGTTGTCAGGATTGGTGAGGAATGGTAAGATCGGAGAGGCGCAAGAGTTGCTGAGCGAGATGGCTCATGAGGGTGTCCAGCCTAATAGCTATACATACAACATCATTGTCGATGGATTGTGTAAGGAGGGCAAGTCGTTTGATGTAAGGAGAGTGGAAGATTTTGTGAGGAGTGGTGTGATGACACCAGATGTTGTGACTTATACTAGTTTGCTCCGTGCTTATTGCTCGAAGGGAAACACTGTCGCTGCCAACAGGATCCTTGATGAGATGGCACAGAAGGGGTGTGCCCCAAATTTGTTCACTTACAATGTTTTGCTGGAGAGTTTGTGGAAAGCTGGTAGGACTACAGAGGTAGAAAGGTTGTTGGAGAGGATGGGTGAGAAAGGATATAGCTTGGATACAACAAGCTGCAATATCATTATTGATGGACTATGCAGAAGCAGTAAATTAGATATGGCTATGGACATTGTCGATGAAATGTGGAATGAAGGAAGTTTGTCTCTTGGCAGATTGGGTAGTTCGTTTTCAAGTTTAGCGAGTGATTCTTTCCTCAGCAAAAAATGTCTACCTGACCGAATCACTTACACAACTTTGATGAATGCATTGTGCAAAGAAGGAAGGTTCGACGAAGCAAAGAAACGATTACTTGAGATGATAGCAAAAGATATTTCTCCTGATTCAGTTATATATGATACCTTTATTCACGGTTATTGCAACCATGGCAAGACATCTTCAGCCATTAAGGTTCTGAGAGACATGGAAAAGAAAGGTTTCAATCCAAGCACAAGGTCATACAACTTGTTGATTTGGGGATTTCAAGAAAAACACATGTCGGATGAAATCCTTGAATTGATGAGTGAAATGAAGGAGAAGGGGATCTCTTCTAACGTCATGACCTACAATAGCTTGATAAAATCCTTTTGTGAACAAGGAATGATGAACGAAGCAATGCCTTTGTTAGATGAAATGTTACAGAATGAAATAGTTCCTAATGTGACTTCTTTTGGCTTGTTGATCAAGGCTTTTTGTAAGATTGCAGATTTCTCTGCAGCTCAGAGGGTATTTGATGTTGCTTTGAGTACATGTGGTCAGAAGGAAGTGCTCTATTGCTTAATGTGCGCCGAACTCTCCACTTATGCTAGGTGGATAGAAGCCAAGAACATTCTTGAAATAGCACTTGAAATGAGAATCCCTATCCAAAGTTTCCCATATAAGAAGATCATCGTGGGGCTCTGCAGTGTTCATGAGGCAGACCAAGCACATAGTCTTCTCAAGTTGTTTATAGCTAAAGGATATTCATTTGATCCAGCCACATTCATGCCTGTCATAGATGCACTAAGTGAAACGGGAAAGAAGCAGGATGCTGATGTACTGTCGGAAAAGATGATGGAAATGGCAGATGGTAATGTTGGTCATGCTGCTGTTTCTGGTGTGGTTACCACTGGAAGCCGGAAGCATGAGCATGACAAGTATGCTGAAAGTGATTGGCATTCCCTTCTGCACAGGTATTATCACGATCAAGTTTCTCGTTATGTGTTTACTTCAATCATCTGTTTATTTGATGCAATGATTCTGTAGCGCTTAGACTATGAAATATTGTTTAAATTTAGTAAAATAACCAAGGCATATTGTTTAAACAGAGTTTATTTGGATGCAAGGTTTCATCTTACAAGAAACACAAACTAACTCTAACAAGATAGTAAAGTTCACTTTCTCTGTTGAGCTGCAATGACTCTGACTTCATTTTTTAAATGCAGAGATGACAGTGCTCGCACGATTATGAAAATTACCAATAGAGTGAGAACAGGATGGGGCCAAAGAGGCAATATATACGAGCATAAAAGGCAGCAGGATGATGACATTTATGTACTTGAGAACAGTGGCTGAGTAAGTCTCTCATCACCCTAAAGCCCTAAATAATGACATGTATGGAAAGCCTGAGAAGTTGCTTGTGACTACAAACTCACATGTTTAGGTTGTATTGATTTCTCACCAGTCAACTCTGTTTGACTGTTCTACCATAGCGTACGCGCTTTCTGACCACCGGTGTAACTGAAACCCTTATAATATAGAAGAAAATAAATAGCCGCGGTGTATATAGGGAAACCCATTTGCATCACACACGCCTTGCCTGCCATCACTTTTGCCTTAGCTAGGTCTGTCTCTGTGCGCCACCGCAGCCTCTCTCGCTTGCCTCTCCGTGGTGCTCAGCTGTCGGACGGCTGCAACGGAGGATTGCTGTTGCTGGGTGTGCCGCCGCTGGTGAGTATCGATGTCTCTTTCTCTTTGTATTACCCCTCGCGCAGGTCACTGTTGGGAAAGGAACTTTGTGTAATACTCCAAATTTGGATGAATGGATATGGATTTTAGGCTGTAATGTGTATTGATCCAAGTTTTGGGAAAATTAGATATATGCCATTACAACTTTAAATGCCATCATATAGATTTTCAGACTGAGATGCCAATGTCTTCTTCCTTCTCTTCTCCTTCCTCCCTCCCTCACTCCTTTCCCAACAGTGACCTGCAACCGTGCTGGCCAGCGACGTCCTCCACTCCCGCCCCCCTCGGCAAGCGTGTCCAGCCTGCCGCTGGTGCCGTCCTCATGGTGTCCATCTTCCTCTGCCCCTTGCACCTACCATCTTGCCTCCATGGATGGGTCCCCTCCTAAGCTTCGATTCCTCAGGCTGTCTGCAACTCTTCGCAGCATCCTCTGCCCTCCCATGACTGCCATGGAATCCATCGGGAAGCTCCATTTTGAAGACCGCCTCAAATTCCTGCTGCCTTATCTAGAGGAGATGGGGTCCATGGCTGTTTTACTGAATCCAGCAGCAAGCTCCATCTCAATATTCCCCTTGGCCTCTCGTTGCCGGCTCACTGTCGGATTTAGAGGAGATGGGAGCCACAGAGCAACCAGATGCGGATGAGATGTGGATCGCAGAATGAGTTTGGATGGCCTTGGATGGTAATTCTAATCTCTGGGAAGAAATTGTGATGGGGATCCCATGCTCAGGCTGTGGCATTGAGGTCGAATCCATGTGGCAAAGAAAGGCAAGGAAGAGAGGTGAGAGAGGGAGGAAGAGACTGTGCTGCCATGATTGAGGAAAATGAGGTCAGTGGAGGGAGGAGAAGAGCAAGGAAGAAGGCATGGGCATTTTGGTCTGAAATTTTGCATAATGGCATCTTCAGGAGTATTGCAATGTTGTGGTGTCATTTTCTCAAAGAGCAAAATAGTGATGGCATTTCTCTGAATCGCCAAAGTTGCAATGTCATATATCTAAGTTTCCCAATTTACCCGCTTTATGCCCGAGTGCTACTGATCAGGAACCAATGTTCCACACTGTTCTGAGATGTGAACTAGTATGCCTGCAGTACTATATAAAGAACAGTTTGATTCGTACAGCCTACATAAAATTGTTCTGAACAATCCTTTTTTTGCTTGCTGCTGTATAGAGAGAAGATTCACTGGTGATTTGGAGTAGTTGCTGTCACGAATGTTGTGCACAGCGACATGCCCTGATGCTGTTCCAGATTGCATACTGGTGAGTACCACTCACCCAATTTGACTACAAATTTTGTTTTAATGCATTTTTTCTTTCTCAAACTTAGATATTTTTACTAGTACATGAGATGCTAGATAAACGTCTTAGATGCTAGTATATAAATTCACAGCTACATCGTGACAAAATTTCAGTTCCCAACCTCTGCTTGTGGAAACAAAGAAAGAGACATTTGTGCTTGCCTTTTTAGCACCAGCATATTTTTACTTTTTTTAGTGTATAAATCAGACCCTTTTCGCACCAGTACAATATTCTTCTTAATACAGACATTTCAAGGTTACATATTTTTAGCGCACAATCTTTTTCATATAGAATAAAATAGGTGGCCCTGTTCACTTTCTCATTCTTCGGCAACTAGTAGAATGCATCACTGTTCTCTAGTACGTCAGCAAATTTGCAGCCGTGCAGTGAACCAACCAATGGAAACGAGAGCTGGTTTGCTTTGACATCTGAGACCCCACGCGGAAGCTTAGCTAGACATCCATCCAACTATAATAAACTAGTAGTATCTCCTCTTGGTCCTTGCGTGATAGATTGGTTTATGCCCCCCACCGCTTCTCTGTGACCACAAACAACTTCCTTTCCGCCAACCGCCATTGCAAGTTGCTATAATTGGCTGTACTTACACGTGCTTCTGGTCTGGTCATCATCTACCTTAACAAGGCAAAAGGGGACGAGGAGGAGGATTGGGGTGAGGAGACGGAGGAGGGGCTCACGGGGCAAGGAGGGGGAGGGGCTGATCCGTCTGGCATGGGCATCGCCGGCCTCCCTTCCGACATCCTGGTGGAGGTGACTGCCAGAATCGCGGGGGAGTCGACGACGCCCCTGGACGACATCGTCAGCCTCAGGCGATCGTAAGTGACCAATTAATTATTCCTTTCCTTTCTGATGTTTGGCTGTGATTGTGAAATGATGCAAGGTGCTATATCATGCGCATGTATCTCTTCAGATGCAAGGTGTTCCGCGACGCGACGGCGGCGAGGGAGGTGGGCCGGTGCATGGCGGTGGACAGGGAGTGGCGTCTGCACTGGTGGGACAAGGAGAGGTTCCTCTCGGTGCTCGGGGAGTGCGCGGCCACCGGCAACCCCGAAGCGTCCTACATCCTCGGCCTGGTAACATCTGAAGCACAGATACTATCTTACAGAATTGCATCATGTTCAGTTGTTCACGCGCTAACCAACCCAACTGCTACGATTCTGACATTTTCTTCCTTTGGCAGGAGGAAATCTGCAACCATAGGGGAAAGGAGAGCGGGCTCCGGCACCTCCACCACGCCATGAAGCACGGCCATGCCGTCGCGGCCTACACCATCGGCATGATTATGCTGCGTGACGCTTACAATATCGAAGGCATCGAGGAGGCAATGGGATATCTGGAGGGATGCTCTGCAGCAAGAACAAAGAGCAAGATCAAGATTGCTTCCGTACGCAGAGAGGCTGCTTCGGTCATGAGAAGGCTGACGATGCGCCGCTGGAGGACGGCCGAGCCTGCCGCTCCCTGCGCCGACCAGCGGTGCGGGGAGATGGAGACGGCGGAGGCCTGGGACGAGGACGACGAACAGAGGAGGTTCTGCAGCCGGCTGTGCAGATGGAAACATGAATACCGCAAATTTGTGCAGTGGATTTAACGATTTGATTCATTAGTAGGCTGTCGGCCACTCTGCCGGCAGTAAAAGTTGTGAGACACAATTTCAGATTTATCACTTTATGCTTCTCCAATTCTAGATCTGCGATCCCAATTTTTCTCGTTCCTATCGAAGCTGGCTTAGCACTTTGCCATCCCCGGTGGTTAGGTAGTGATATTTTCTTGCGGGTCACTGGCTTGCGTGTATCTTTTTGGGGCTGCGATATGCTTGTATTTTGTGACATCGGTGCTTTTATTTCGGCCATTTTTGTGAATACTGACAAATCCCTGCCCCAACTCATTGTAGTGTCTCGAAGAGTACTTTTAGATCAGTTTTTCATATTCTTCAGCGGTTTGTGTCAATGAAAATGGGGTAGAGGTTATGAACCTCTCCCACGAGAGTATCATGGAGGGGCTGTTTTGTCACACTTGCATCGCCAGGAGGTGATGCGGTGGACGCATGATGGTGGGTCCCCTGCAGCCAGTTGGCATGGGCCCACCAGTCAGGCCAGGCGGACAAGTGGAGCGCGGCTATATAGCCAGCTGTAGGCCAGTAGACAGGGCATGTGATGTGTAATCTCTAAACTGAACCTCTCCCCACCTAATCTGTACCTCCTCCCTTGGCGAGAACCTTCTTCCCCAAGTCTTGATCTCATCCCCTTTCCCCTCCCATCCAATCCTGCGAGGATGAGTTCGTGACAGTTGGTAATCAGAGCTCAGGTTTTGCCCCAGAAATTTCGTTGCCCTCATATCCTCTCGATCCTGCCGTAACATCCATCGCTGCGGGTGCGGTCTTGCTTCGGCGAGATCCGCTCGAAATCCCCAGCGGGGTTGGCCTGATTTGGAGCAAGAGCGACGGCGCCGCCCAGCAAACCTTCCGCCCAGACCCGTCACATCATCACCGCCATGTCGGAATCCACGGGAGAGCTCAAAACCATGCTGCAGGCGCTCTTGAAGCGCTTCGATGAGACCACGCTCGCGAGCGACAAGCAGCGCGAGGCCCAGATCGCGTTCAACACGCAAGTCTCCGCGGATCTGGCGCACATCCGCAAGCAGCTGGACCTCACCCAAGCCGACGTCGATGAAGTTCGGCAGCAGCAGCGCGAGCTACCACCTTCGCCGCCCGCAGCCGAGCGCCACCGCCCGAACACCGCCGACCACCATGACGGCGACACCCAAGCCTCTGCGGTGACTTCGCTGGAGCACGACCGCGGCGCTCGTCCTCAAGGCCCAGCCGTCCGCCTCGCCAACAACGGACCACCGCTGCTACCCACGCGGCACGCCCTGTCCTACGCGGGCGTGGGGCAGACGAACGCGTTCGTGGCGGGCCGCGACGCGCACACCGGGCAGCGCGAGGAGTACACGGTCAAGCCACCGAAGCACGACTTCCCGCACTTCGACGGCGACGCGCCCAGCCTCTGGATCGACCGCTGCATCACCTACTTCGACCTCTATCGCGTTCCTCCACACAGCTGGGTGACAACGGCGTCGCTCTACATCGACGGCCACGCCGCACACTGGTACCAAGCGTATCGACAGACTCATCGCTCGCCGTCGTGGCAGGAGTTCACTGCGGCAATCATCACTGAATTCGCGCCTGACGAATTCGAGATGGAGATGCATAAGTTGCTGCAACTACGCCAAACCGGCTACCGGACGGCGTTCGAGACCCACATGTACCATTTGCTCGCCTCGATGCGTCGCTCAACCCCAAGCTGTTCATCACCCAATTTCTGCTGGGCTTGCGCGACGAGTTATGGGTTGCAGTTCGCCTTCAGGAGCCATCAAGCATCACACGTGCGGCGGTGTTGGCCCGGATCATTGAAGAAGAAGCCAGCACGCAACGTGCTCGACCACGGATCATTCCGGCTGGGCGACCACCTCCTCCACCACCACCGCCACTGCCGCTTCCTCCTCGAGCCGTGGGGGCGCCACAGCCAGGCGGCGCTGCCGCCCCCAACGACGACCTGGCGCACGAGCGACAGCTGCGGGAGCACCACCGCGCCAACGGACTCTGTTTCAAATGCGGTGATCGCTACTCCCGCGACCATCGATGCAAGCAGGCCACACAACTCCTCACGATTCAGGTGGGCAACTACGGAGAAGTACTGAGCGATGACGCGGTGCACGCCATGGACCTGCTCGATGCACCGGCTGATCAAGACCCTGAACCAGAGTGCTGCGTGCTCTCCACCCACGCGGTCGCCGGCACCGAGTCGCCGCGCACCATTCGTCTGCGCGCGCTCGTCGGCAATCAAGTCATGCTGCTGCTGGTGGACTCAGGGAGCACGCATAGCTTCATCTCCCAGGCGTTCGCCGAGCGCGTGCATGCCCAAACCATTCCCGTACCCACGGTGGAGGTCTGTGTGGCCAACGGCGAACGCATGACCTGCAACAGCATGGTGCAAGGGCTGAACTGGTGGATTCAGGGTCACCCCTTCACCACCGATATGCGTCAACTAGAGTTGGGCGCCTACGACGGCGTGCTCGGCATGGATTGGTTGGAGTAGTTCAGTCCCATGAGCTGCCACTGGCTCGACAAGACGCTGACATTCGAGTACCACGACACAATGATCACCCTGCAAGGTGTTTGACCGAAGCAGCCCGAGAAAGTGGAGGAGATCGAGCCCGAGCAGCTGCGCAAATGGCACGCCAGCAATGACATTTGGTACATGGCCGTGCTGGATTTGCCCCGCGCATCAGAGCCACCTGCAACCAAAATTCCACCAAGTGTTCAGAGCGTTCTGACGGACTTCGCCGACGTGTTCGCCGAACCAAAGGGCCTACCTCCTCACCGCCGCTACGATCACGCAATCACCCTGGTGGATGACGCGCGCCACGCCAACTCGCGCCCGTACCGCTACTCGCCCCTCCAAAAAGACTAGATCGAGCGCCAAGTCCGCGAGATGCTCGAGTCAGGCGTCATCGAGCACAGTATGAGCCCGTTCGCCGCGCCTGTGCTGCTCGTCAAGAAGAAGGACAGCACCTGGCGCTTTTGCGTCGACTACCGCTGGCTCAACGACGCCACGGTCAAGAACAAATTTCCACTGCCCATAGTCGACGAGTTGCTCGACGAACTAGCGGGAGCGGCCTTCTTCTCCAAGCTGGACCTCCGCGCTGGTTACCACCAGATACGCATGCGCGCAGGCGACGAAGAGAAGACGGCGTTCAAGACACACCATGGCCATTTCCACTTCAAGGTCATGCCGTTCGGGCTGACGAACGCACCGGCCACGTTCCAATGCCTCATGAATGCAATCTTCGCCAAGTACGTGCGTAAATTCGTGATCATATTTTTGGATGACATCTTGATCTTCAGTGAAACTCTGGAGGAGCACCTGGAGCATCTTCGCCTCGTCCTCGCTCTGCTCCGCGAGCACCAGCTTTACGCCAAGGAGTCCAAGTGCTCGTTTGCTCAAGACAGCATCTCCTACCTCGGCCACATCATCTCCAAGGACGGCGTCGCCACGGACCCGGAGAAGACTCAAGCTATGGTGGCATGGCCGACCCCTTCATCTGCCACCGAGCTCCGCGGCTTCCTCGGCCTCACCGGCTACTATCGCAAGTTCATCGAGCACTACGGCATCATTGCCAAGCCGCTCACGAGCTTGCTAACCAAGAAGGGCTTCGAGTGGACCGAGAGAGCGCAGGTGGCATTTGACCTCCTCAAGCGCGCCATGGTGACCAGCGCCAGTGCTCGCGCTCCCAGATTTCGCACGACCGTTCGTGATCGAGACGGACGCTTGCGACACTGGCGTGGGCGCGGTGCTGGCACAGGAAGGGCACCCGGTGGCGTTTCTCAGCAAGGCCCTAGGCGTGCGCAATCAGAGGCTGTCGGCGTACGAGAAGGAGTTCATCACCGTCATGATGGCCATGGAGAAGTGGCGCGCGTACTTGCAACGGGGCCCGTTCACCATCATCACGGACCACAAAAGTCTCTGCAACCTGCAAGATCAGCAGCTCGCCACTGATCTGCAGCGCAAGGCCATGGCCAAGCTGGTGGGACTCCAATTCAAGTCCCGCTATCGTCGCGGCAGCGACAACGGCGCCGCGGATGCTCTCTCTCGCGTGGGTGCGTCTCTGAACCTAGATGCGCTCTCCATCTGCCAGCCCGCATGGGTTCAAGAGGTGGCGAACTCCTATGCCACGGACGCCGAGGCGCAGGATCGCCTGGCACGGCTCGCGATCCACAGCCCCGACGATGACAGGTACGAGCTATACAAGGGACTCATCCGCAAGCAGGAGCGCTTGTGGATCGGCAAGAACACGGCCTTGTGCACCAAGATCATCAGCGCTCTGCAAGACAGCGCGGTCGGAGGCCACTCTGGCGCGACGGCCACCTACCAGCGCATCAAGAAGCTTTTCGTGTGGGACGGCCCGAAGACCGACGTCACTGACTATGTGCGGCAGTGCCCAGTCTGTCAGCACGCCAAGCACGAGCAGTCCAAGCCGGCGGGCACGCTCGCACCCTTGCCCGTGCCGACCGCTCCCTGGCGCGACCTCACCATGGATTTCGTGGAAGGATTGCCGCCATCGGAAGGATTCGATTCTATCATGGTGGTCGTGGATCGCCTCACCAAATCAGCGCACTTCATTCCGCTTCGTCATCCCTTCAAAGCTCCTCAGGTGGCCAAGGTTTTTTGGGATCATGTCGTCAAGCTGCACGGCATTCCAAGCTCCATCGTCTCCGACCGCGATCGCGTCTTCACCAGCGCTCTCTGGCGCGAGCTCTTTGCCAGTGCGGGCACCAAGCTGCTCTTCTCCACAGCATACCACCCCCAGACGGATGGCCAGAGCGAACGCGTCAACCAGTGCATGGAAATGTACTTGCGTTGCGCGGTGCACGACGCGCCCAGGCAATGGCGTCGCTGGCTGCCGACCGCTGAATTCTGGTACAACTCGTCGTTCCACTCCTCGATCAAATGCTCCCCCTTCAAAGCTCTGTACGGCATCGAGCCCAACCTGGGCGCCATGGCGCTCTGGGACGACAAGACGATGCCCATGATCGACGGTGAGCCGTGGGACTGGGGCGTGCACACGGCAAGGCTGCGAGATCACATTCTGCGTGCCCAACACAGATTCAAGAAGCAGGCCGATCAGCATTGCACGGAGCGCTCCTTCGAGGTGGGCGACAGTGTTCTCCTCAAGCTCCAACCTTATGCACAGTCATCGGTGGCGAACCGGCCCTGTGCGAAGTTGGCGTACAAGTACTTCGGGCCATTTGTGGTGCTCGACAAGATTGGCAAGATGGCCTACAAGCTGGAGTTGCCGGCGGACAGCAGAATCCATCCAGTCTTCCACGTGTCCCAGCTCAAGCCGTTCACACCGAACTACACCCCGGTCTTCTCCGAGCTGCCGCGTCCTCCAGACCTCGCCGGCCACGACGACGAACCGGTGGAGATCCTGGAGCGCCGCATGGTCAAGCGTGGTAGCAGTGCTCTGGTACAGATCAAGGTGCGCTGGCGCAACAACGACACGACAACGACGTGGGAGGACTACAACACCTTACACCGCCATTTTCCTCTAGCACCGGCGTGGGATGAACCTGAAGACGCCGAGCAGCACGCTGAACCTGAAGACGGCGCCCGTTCTGAAGGAGTGGGGAATGTCACACCTGCATCGCCAGGAGGTGATGCGGTGGACGCGTGATGGCGGGTCCCCTGCGGCCAGTTGGCATGGGCCCACCAGTCAGGCCAGGCGGACAAGTGGAGCACGGCTATATAGCCAGCTGTAGGCCAGTAGACACGGCATGTGATGTGTAATCTCTAAACTGAACCTCTCCCCACCTAATCTGTACCTCCTCCCTTGGCGAGAACCTTCTTCCCCAAGTCTCGATCTCATCCCCTTTCCCCTCCCGATCCAATCCTGCGAGGATGAGTTCGTGACATGTTTGCTTCCCTGCCACATCTAAGTTCTAGCCACACCTAAAACAAGGATTTTTTTATGAGCAGTGAACCCCATATGTTATAGACACAAAAAGTGTGGCAAGATTTCCTTAGGCAAATCAAAGTTTGGCTAACAATTTAAGCAACTCAACTAGAACAAGTATGGCAAAAATCATGTGGCAATATATGGCAAAGGGCAGTCACAATCCAAACAACCCCTTAGTTAACAACAGCGAAATGCCTTGCCACGGGATAACAAAAAATATTTATAAATACACTAACATACACGGGATAACAAAAAGTATTTATAGACACACTAACATAAAAGATGAGCGATCACATAGATGCGGGAGGATCAGAGGCGGACGTCAATTGGGATGAAAATCTAACCCGTCTCCATGTGTCCTCATGCGCTTGGGCGGTGATTTAGATTAGAAGTTTATCAAGTGGATCTCGTGATACAACAAATTCGGAGGCAACTATTGACACCGGATTTTGGCATAGTACAAAAGACAATTAAGATGGCCCCCAATAAAAAGGGTTTCAACATGAAAATGTTTCGTGTCATCAAACTGAGCAACTTTCATGTTTGGGTCATCACCATCTGACCTCATCTTAGGAGGCGAAACTGTATTCAAAGTTCTAATTTTATGTTCAGATCACTGTTTGGCTGATTACGCCCCCAAGACGGCCTCATATGAAAAAAAATGATCTACATGAATTGTCTTCTTCTCGTTGAATCGGTTGGTTTTGATATAAACATGCAAAAGTTAGACGCAACACTCTGCGGATCGGTCCTGCATGAAAAAGTGTCGCGAGGGACCAGACACTCACCTAGGTGGTGTCTGATGGGTCACGTGAGTTATTCGGCCTTTGCCGGCTAAATGGAACTTGCCAGCATGGAAAGCTTGCCAGCGTGGAAAGCTTGCCGGCGTGAGAAAGCTTGTCGGCGTGACAAAGCTTGCCGGTGTGAGAGCTTGCCACCATGAAAGCCGGTGTGAGAGCTTGCCGGCCAAGTGAAAAGCTTGCCGGCGTGGAAAGCTTGCTGGCATGAAAAGCTTGCTGGCATGAGAAAGCTTGCTAGCGTGAGAGCTTCCCGGCGTGGAAATCCTTGCCGGTCAAGTGAAGAGCTTGCCGGGGTGGAAAGCGTTGCCGGCATGAAAGCTTTCCGGCCAAGTGGAAAGCTTGCCGGCCAAGTGGAAATTGTTAAGGTCAATCCGATCATAAGCTAAAGATGGGCTGAAAAGATTATTTAGATGGTCTCGGATGAAAAAGTGTTCTACATGGAAGTTGTGCATATCGTCGAAACTGTCAACTTTGCTTTTGGAGTCATCATCATCAGAGATAGCATACAGCCTGCAAAGGTTACTACAAAACTTGAACAAACAAGAAAGTTGCATGACCGAGTCCGACTAGAAGTTAAAGATGGCCTCGAATCGAAAAAAATTCAACCTGAAAATTGTTCGTCTCGTTGAAACGGTTAAATTTGCTTTTGGGATGATCTTCATCCGAGGTCGTTTTTGGCCCGTGAGACTCAAAAATCGAACTGCTGTCTCATACCTAAATCTGAGTTCGGGTAATTTTGGAAAGATTTGGACTCCTTTTCTTGTACATGAAGTCCAGCCGCCTCATAAATAGATGAGAGGTGACGACCGAATAAACAACACATAATCGAGCAAACCAATATACTACCTTTTCATCTACATCTTATCTCCCCATCGTTTTCTCTCTCATTCTTCGTTGTTCTTTGTGTTTGAGAGCTGCAAATGTCAAGGCTCTAGGGGCGAGCGAATCCACCTAGGCCAGCCCATTGTCGCCGCACTCCCTGACGGGGTCCCTCCCGGGAGTGTGGGGTTTCGGGTCTTCAAAAGCACCCGCCGACTGTCCTGCGTATCACGTTATCGGTCGGGTCTCTTTCGACGTGAGCTGCGGTGCATCACCCCCGGCGTCGAGTGTACACGTGACGTGTTCGTGTGTGAACATACTTAATAGCCCAGCGTAAGTTGCTTGCTTATTTATTTCCTTATTGTCTTGTTTATTTGTTAGCTTGTAGTCATTGCGGTTCATTTTTCGAGGTTTGCTAGTTGCCACATTTTTTTGAGAACCAGGCCACAATAATCATGATCCACATATGGACCGCTGTAACCATGGTACTGCTACCTGTTGTAGTGACCATGGGCCTTCTACGGGCCGTTGAATTCATGGGCCTTCTACGAGTCATCGAATTTCATGGACCTTCTATGGGTTGTATGATCGATATGCCAAACATGAGTAGTGCTATTCGTGGACCAATAACGGACCGCAATATGGGTCATAAATGGGCTAAAATGGGAATCATCGGTTTATGGGCCCGACCTTAACGAGCGGTTAACAAGCCAGTATGTATCACGAGCTTAATTCTATCGACAGGCATAACGAGTCGTTAATGGGACGAAATAGATGACGCTATGAGAACGACCCAATGGTTTAACGTGCCACAAACGGGTCGACTGTAACCACGGGCTGAATTTGGCCCATTAGCGGAACGGACCAGTAATGGACCATAAGTAATCGAGGGCTAGAAATGAGCCCAAGAGTAAATGGGCCCTTAGAAGGCTGAAAGATGACATGGGTTGGATACGACCCAACTAAAAAATGGGCCGTTAATGGGTATAAAGTGATATACTATTCATTATGGGCCAGTTTCGCCACGGGTCGTTAAAGGGCCAAGAGTTACAAAGGGCCATATGGGCCGAAAGACGTCATGGACCATCAATGGAACGAAAGTTACAATGGGCTGGAATTATATTGGACAGCCCACATGAGTTTCTAGGCCGATTACGGAAAGGCCAGAACGGGTCGTGAGTTAGCGGGCTGTAAATGGGCTATATGCAAACATGCCACTAACAGGCTTTCCATGGGCCGACTTGCTAGATTTGGACCAAGTCAAATGGGTCAACCTTTTTAACCTAAATAGGCCACTATTGGCCCATGCCATGTGTCGACGTATTATAGGCACCTCCTGTCCATTGGACCGTTGACATCTGTCCCAACGCAGAGCTGACACGTGGTTCCTTCAGCCAATGAGAATTTTACACGTGGAAAGTCACCATTGGTTGTAGCTGTTAACGGGTTATCGGATCCAAAACCGAACCCAATAGCTTAACAGCGACCCATTACGGTGGATGCCACGTGTCGGTTACCCTTGACGGAAGCACTTCCATGATGCGCCATTTATCGTCATAGAAGTGGACACTTCCATGATGATAATTTGAGTTTTGTCACGGAACACTTCTACGACAACACATGTATGACTATCTTAATTCTGTCATAAAATCGTCATGGATGTACATGCATGACAGAAATCGTGACCTACTGTGACAAACACGTATCATCACGGAAGTATTTTTTTGTAGTGGTGAAATGCCTACCCATCTTTGCTTTAGCAGATTATCTTTGGTTAGAATCACTTCCTTGTGAATGAACCACATGAAGATCTTAATTCGCAACGGAAACTTTATCCTCCAGATGTGAATCAATCTCAGGATTGGGCTAGAGTTAATTAAATCCAAGTACATAGACTTCACCGTGAAAACACCAATCCTAGTTAACTTCTAGTGAAAGGAGTCAGGCTGATCAGAAAGTTAAACATCCATCAACCTTCGCACGAGATGCAACCAGGAGCTCCAACACTCCTCCACTAGAGACCTCCTGAACTGGATCTTTAAGGGAGATGATTGTAATATTGTAGCAATGTAATCCTCTTTACGTTGTACAATATTATATAATGTGGGATGTTGCAAGGCTAGATGCATCTACCCTAACCATGTATCTTCCCAAAATCGTGTAGTTGTACCATTTCTGACAAAAAATATCCTTCATCCTCATTAGTCCCTTTCAAAATGGGGAGTCATTAGGTCTAACGGTAACCTAGGACAAAGATTTAGATTGTAGGTATTCGGTACGTAAAATCTATGCCCACATACCATTGGTCTCAACCGATAACCTGTAAAGTCATTTACTCCGTAGGCATCTATTTTTTATTTCCAGATTTTCAATCCCAAGACCCCCTTGGTCTTTGGGTCTACAAATAATATCCCACCTGGCCAATCTGTATTCGGTCTTTACCTCATCACATTGTCAGAAAAAATGAGATCGATAGAACTCTAACATTTTTTGTACCCCTATAGGTAGAAAGATACTAGAAACATTGGCATACTTGTTAATACTGAATTAATTAACACAAGCCGACCTCCATAAGACATAATCTTGCACTTCCAACAATAGTGCATTTCCATTCTTTATTTGATAATCTACGACGGTGAATTGGAATTATGAGGTAATTAAACGGCAAGGAACCCATTGCACAACCGAATAATTGTCTATATGCATATTGTTCTTCTTTGGCTCTACCAAAGCAAAACAATTCACTCTTCTGGAAATTAATTTTTAACCCTGATAAGTGTTCAAAAAGGCAAAGAACTAGTTGAAGGAAATATGTCCTAGAGGCAATAAAAAGTTGTTATTTATATTTCCTTATATCATGATAAATGTTTATTATTCATGCTAGAATTGTATTAATCGGAAACTTAGTACATGTGTGAATACATAGACAAACAGAGTGTCCCTAGTATGCCTCTACTTGACTAGCTTCTTAATCAAAGATGGTTAAATTTCCTAGCCATAGACATGTGTTGTCATTTGATGAACAGGATCACATCATTAGAGAATGATGTGATGGACAAGACCCATCCATTAGCTTAGCACTATGATCGTTTAGTTTATTGCTATTGCTTTCTTCATGACTTATACATGTTCCTATGACTATGAGATTATGCAACTCCCGAATATCGGAGGAACACTTAGTGTGCTACCAAACGTCACAACGTAACTGGATGATTATAAAGATGCTATATAGGTTTCTCCGATGGTGTTTGTTGAGTTGGCATAGATCGAGATTAGGATTTGTCACTCCGATTGTCGGAGAGGTATCTCTGGGCCCTCTCGGTAATGCACATCAATATAAGCCTTGCAAGCAATGTGACTAATGAGTTAGTTACGAGATGATGCATTACGGAACGAGTAAAGAGACTTGCCGGTAACGAGATTGAACTAGGTATGATGATACCGACGATCGAATCTCGGGCAAGTAACATACCGATGACAAAGGGAACAACGTATGTTGTTATGCGGTTTGACCGATAAAGATCTTCGTAGAATATGTAGAAGCCAATATGAGCATCCATGTTTCGCTATTGGTTATTGACCGGAGATGTATCTCGACGATTTGTATTATGAGTTATGTGATTTGATGAACTGAAGTTTGTTCGGAGTCCCAGATGAGATCACGGACATGACGAGGAGTCTCGAAATGGTCGAGAGGTAAAGATTCATATATTGGAAGGTTGCATTTGAACATCGAAATGGTTCCGAGAGGTTCGAACATTTTTCCGGAGTACCAGGAGGTTACCGAAACCCCCCGGGAGAAGTTATGGGCCTTATGGGCCATAAGAGGGAAGCACACCAGCCCACAAGGGGCTAGTTGTAACACCCCGGATGTAACTTGCCATATTTGTAACTCCGACTCTTGCCATTTTCGGCTTTAAGTTATGAGATTACCCTTCGTGGTTGGGTTGTCTTCGTTTTGCATTTTGTTCACATCCTGCATTTCATATCATGTCATCATGTGCATCGCATTTGCATTCATGTTCGTCTCATGCATCCGAGCATTTTCCCCGTTGTCCATTTTGCAATACGACACTCCCACATGCACCGGCGCACCCCTCTTGTCTCTTTTCATGAGTGGGTGTTAAACGTTCTTGGAATGGACCAAGATTTGCCAATTGGCCTTGGTACACCACTGGTAGACCGCCTGTCAAATTTCGTTCCATTTGGAGGCCGTTTGATGCTCCAACGGTTAAACGGGTAACCGCAAAGGCCTCTTGTGTGTTGCAGCCCAACACCCCTCCAAAACGGCCCAGTAACCCATCTAAACCATCTCCATGTCCTCCGTCGTCGATCATGATCGTGTGGGCGAAAACTACACCTCTTTTGGACACTCCAAACTCCCTCTACCTATAAATATGCCTCTCCCCTCGAAATTTGCGGGCAAACCCTAGCCTTCCCCTTCCTCCGCGCGCCGGACACGTCCTCCCGGCGCCGAACGCGTCCGCCGCCGCTGCCCGCACGAATCGCGCGCCGCCACGTCACTCTGCTGCCGCCCACCGTCGCACGGGCCCGCAAGCCCGAGGCCGGCCCTCCCGGCCCGCGCCTCGCCCGCCGACGCCAGCGACCATGCCCCGCCGCCTCGGTCGCCGGCCGCTGCCATCTAGCGCCGCCTCCTCCTCGCCGCATAGCTCCGCCGCTGACCGCGCCGGATCCGGCGTAGATCCGGCCGGAGGAGCTCGCCGCAGGCCGGACCTGCAGCTCGCCAGACCTCGCCGGCCATCTTCTTCGCCGTCTCCGGCCATCTTCTTCCTCGTCGCCGGATCCGAACCCTTCTGCCTCGGTTTCTGCGCGTTGACTTTTTCCCCTTGAGGTCGAATTTCTCTAAGTCCCAAACCCCATTATGTTTTTATGCCATGTTCATCTGATCGTATCTCCGTGCTCGTTGCTCCGAATCATGCATATGGTATATCAAATTGTTCGTATCGTTGAGCTCTTCACGTTAGAAGCATTTCCATGCATGTTCATGTTCATTATGATGCCTTTTTAATTGATGCAAGAGTGATATAAAATGTTAGCTGCTGGTAATTATCAGATCATCAGGTTTTGTCATTTTTGATGCATTTGATGTGTGCATCGTATGAGATTAATGTCTACATGTGTTTTGAACTACATCATGCCATATTTACAGAGGTTCTTGTCTTGTATTTTTGTGATCTATGTGGTGACTAGCACAAGCATGCAAACTAGGCTCCGTGATGTTGCTGTTTTCAGGGACTTAGGATTTTGCTGTCTTTTCCCTGCTGTTATTTTGATGACATGTAAACTTGATGCTACATTGAGATCCATGCTTATTTTGGGATACTCCAGTAAGGATGTTTTGAACTTGTGGTTATTCTCTATCCATCCATTCCCCCTTTTGCAATTATGGAGTGCTCTAGCATGTCTTGTTCTTGCTCTACTTTTGCTATAAAATGTCCCTGACAGAATGTTAACATGTTAATCAATATTGCCATGGTTATTGTTAGTGATCCATACATCCTATGAACTTGATATTGCCATGGTTAGCTTCATGAACATGTCATCTTGCTATTGGTATGCTTATATTGTCACGCAATGCTTTGTGGTGAGTGGCATGAGCTTGCAAAGTTGCTATCATAATTCTGTTTATGTCATGCTCTCTTTTTCTGCTAAATCTAAAACTTTTTATAAAACTTGCTATGTTTACATGGGTGCCATCATATCTTCTGTGCCTCTTTGGCTCATGATCAGTAAGGGACTTTTGATCTATGCTTTTAGTAGAATCATTCCATGCCTTGGTTTACTATGATATATTCCTGTAGAGTGTTGTTTGCTTGCTCTAAACATTGCTTCCTGATGTTGTTTTTGACATGTTGGTATTTTCACTAAGTTTGTGAACCTGCTATCTTTTGCACTTTTGCCATGCTTGTTTGAACCTGTTCTAGTGTGTTTTATGTAACGCCCCGAGACCGATGTGCCAGGTGTCGTCTAGTTATTCGCTGTTGTTGCCTTGTCATTGCTTGCGTGTCATGCATTGCATATCATGTCATCATGTGCATTTCATTTGCATACGTGTTCGTCTCATGCATCCGAGCATTTTCCCCGTTGTCCGTTTTGCATTCCGGCGCTCTGTTCTCCTCCGGTGGTCATTTCTACCTTCTTCTCATGTGTGGGGATTAAACATTTCCGGACTGGACCGAGACTTGCCAAGCGGCCTTGGTTGACTACTGGTAGACCGCTTGTCAAGTTTCGTCCCATTTGGACTTCGTTTGATGCTCCAACGGTTAACCGAGGGACCGAAAAGGCCTCGTGTGTGTTGCAGCCCAACACCCCTCCAAAGTGGCCCAAAACCCACCTAAACCTCCTCCATCATCTCGGTCGTTCGATCACGATCGCGTGGCCGAAAACCGCACCTCATTTGGACTCTCCTAGCTCCCTCTACCTATAAATTAGTGATCCCCTTCGAAATCCCGGGTCTTCCCCTTCCTCTAACCCTAATTTTCCCTCGCGCCGCGCCGGACATGTCCGGACCCAGCCAGACAAACCCGCCGCCGCCTCCGCGCCAATCGCGCTGCGCCACATGGCACAACAGTCGCCGCCGTCGTTGAGGCCCGTTCGGCCTAGGATGGGCCCCCGCCGTCGCCAACCGGGCCGCCGCCTCCTCACAGTGCGCGCCGCCCGTGCCATCGCCCCGCCGCCATCTTCGCCTGCTCCGGTCACCGGACATCGCCCCGCTCTGCCGCCTAGATCGCCGCCGCACGCCACCTCGTCGGCGTCGGTCACCGTGCGCCGCCGCCCATCGGGGACCCGGATCCCCTCGTCGCCGGCTCCAGTACTCGCCGCCCCTTCCCACCGGCGCGGCTCCGCCGCCCCGCCGCGTGGATCTCGCCTCGCCGCCGTGTAACTCGCCGGAGAGCACGCCTCGCCGGAGCTCCGGCCAGATCCGATCCCGAAGTGGGATCAGATCCACCCACTCCCCCATCCAAACACCCCGCCTCAGATCTGCACCGCGCCGTCCCGGATCCCTCCGTCCCGCGTTGACTTTTCGCGGAGGTGAAATTTCACCAAGTCCTCGAGATTTCCACGTTTCATATGCCCATCTTCATCGTGCCGTAACTTTGCATCCGTAGCTCCGATTCATGCATATAGCATATCAAAATGTTCGTCTCAGAGAGTATATCATTTCATCTCATTGCATCATTTTCATTTGAGTTCATCTTGATGCCCGAAATGCTGTTAGAAGAGTGCTACTTGAGTTAATTGTCAGATCTGCTGCTCCATTTAGATATTTGTCATTTTTGCCATGATTAATGTGTGCATGATATGCCCCTGAGCTCTACATACGTTTTATTAAGGGTTTTGTCATCTTTCCAGAGGTGTAACCCATGTATTTTTGTGATGTGTGTGGTGACTATCATAAGCTTGCAAAGTGGTGCATTTGTTAATGCTGATTTCAGGGACTTAGCATTTCCACTAAGTCCTTGACCTGTTTATCTCATATGCCATATGTTCATGTTGTTTCCTAGTGATCCGTGCCTCTTTTGAGGATGATCAGTAAGGATGATTTGTTAATCTTGTAGTGATATATCCATCCATGTCTTTGTTTGCAATTATGGAGCACCCTAGCTTGAGTCAATCGAGCTCTACTTTTGCCATTTCGTGAATCTGGGCAGATTGTCTACTTGTTAGCGATTTTGCTGATGATGTTGTAGTTGATCCGTGTATGCTATGCTATTGTTCTTGCCATGTCTAGCTTGCATTTTTTGCATTCTTGATGGGTGCATGCTTAGATTGTCATGCATTGCTCTGTAGTGAGTGCATCGAGCTCGTAAACATGCCTACTTGATATCTGTTTTCAGCATGCTCCAATTTTCACTAAGTCTGAGAACTGATTATGTTTTTGCCATGTTCTCATGCTTGCAAATGTATTTTCTGATCCCTTTTGGCTCAAGGTCACTAAGGGACTTTTGTTAAGCTCTTTGAGTAGCTCCATGCCATGCTTTACTTTGCCATGTTCAGGTCCTGTAGCATGTAGTTTTGTTGCTCCGAAGAGTGCTTTCTGATATGAAATTCCAAACAAGTGTTAATTTCACCAAGTCTGAGATCTGTTTACCAAATGCATTTTTGCCATGATTGTTTGAACCTGTTAATGGATGATTTGGCCATAGCTCAGTGCTAGACTTTTGTTAAGCATCTTGAATGGATCCCTGCCATGTATTTTGTTGTCATGTTTGAGTGCTGTAGCATGTTCATCTTGTTGCATTTAGATGGCCACTTGCTGTAAATCGCAGACCGGTGCCATATTTGAATTGCTTGCCATTTCCAAACCGTAGCTCCGATTCCGGTGATCTTTATATCATTTTGAAGCGATTTCATCTCATCTTTCCAGTGGCACACTTGGATTTCCAAGTTGAGGCCAGGTTAAATCATTCCTTGCCATATCATGCATATGCATCGCATACCGCATCTCGCATATCATACCATGTTCATGTGTTGGTTGTTTACTATGTTGTGTGCTTCTTTCCGGTGTTTGCTTCTTCGGGTTGGTTCCGGTAATGTCGCGTTTGTGAGGATTCGTTCGTCTATGCCCGTTTGTCTTCTTCATGGACTCGTTCTTCTTCCTTGCAGGATTTCAGGCAAGATGATCACACCCTCGAAATAACTTCTATCTTTGCTTGCTTAGTTGCTCGCTCTTTTGCTATGCCCATGCTACGATACCTACCACTTGCTTATCATGCCTCCCATATTGTTGAACCAAGCCTCTAACCCACCTTGTCCTAGCAAACCGTTGTTTGGCTATGTTACCGCTTTGCTCAGCCCCTCTTATAGCGTTGTTAGTTGCAGGTGAAGATTGAAGTTTGTTCCTTGTTGGAACATGGAGATGTTGTTCCTTGTTGGAACATGTTTACTTGTTGGGATATCACAATATATCTTATTTTAATTAATGCATCTATATACTTGGTAAAGGGTGGAAGGCTTGGCCTTATGCCTGGTGTTTTGTTCCACTCTTGCCGCCCTAGTTTCCGTCATATCGGTGTTATGTTCCTGGATTTTGCGTTCCTTATGCGGTTGGGTTATAATGGGAACCCCTTGACAGTTCGCTTTGAATAAAACTCCTCCAGCAAGGCCCAACCTTGGTTTTACCATTCGCCACCTAGCCTTTTTTTCCCTTGGGTTAGGCCAGTGCTCCTCTGAGTGTTGGTCCAACCCAGAGCACCGTGCAGGGCCATCCCTTGGCAACTTGGGTTACGTCGGCTCCTATACGCTTAGCTTATCCGGTGTCCCCTGAGAACGAGATATGTGCAGATCCTATCGGGATTGTCGGCACAGCGGGTGGTCTTGCTGGACTTGTTTTACCATTGTCGAGGATGTCTTGAAGAACCGGGATACCGAGTCTGATCGGAATGTCTCAGGAGGAGGTCTATTCCTTCGTTGACCATGAGAGCTTGTCATGGGCTAAGTTGGGACACCCCTGCAGGGTTATGAACTTTCGAAAGCCGTGCCCACGGTTATGGGCAGATGGGAATTTGTTAATGTCCGATTGTAGATAACTTGAACCTTAACTTCATTAAAATGAATCAACCGCGTGTGTAACCGTGATGGTCTCTTTCCGGCGGAGTCCGGGAAGTGAACACGGTGTTGGAGTTATGCTTGACGTAGGTTGTTATAGGATCACTTCTTGATCATAGTTCTTCGACTGTGCTTTGCCTTCTCTTCTCGCTCTCTTTTGCGTATGTTAGCCACCATATATGCTAGTCGCTTGCTGCAGCTCCACCTCATACCTTTACCTTACCCATAAGCTTAAATAGTCTTAATCGCGAGGGTGCAAGATTGCTGAGTCCCTGTGGCTCACAGATACTTCCAAAACCAACTTGCAGGTGCCGTTGAACCGTGCAGGTGATGCAACCAAGCTCAGGAGGAGCTCGATGAAGATCTTGTCCTTTGTATTGTACCGTTTCCAGTTGATCTGTAGTGGAGCCCAGTTGGGGTCGATCGGGGACCTTTGTCGCATTTGGGGTTCTTCTTTTATTTTGGTTCTGTAGTCGGACCTTGATTGTATTTGGATGTTGTAATGCTTTATTCATGCAATTGTGTGAAGTGGCGATTGTAAGCCATCTATGTATCTCTTTCCTTTATGTATTACATGGGTTGTGTGAAGATTACCTCACTTGCGACATTGCTTTCAATGCGGTTATGCCTCTAAGTCGTGCTTCAACACGTGGGAGATATAGCCGCATCGAGGGCGTTACATTTTAGCCGTAGCTCAGTGTTCATGTTTTGTCAAGAATCTCTTGTACATCACTGCCATATGCTTTGTTGCTATGTTGGAGTGCAGTAGCTTAGTTTCTTGTTGCATTCTATGTGGCATCGTGCTGTTAATCGCAGAATAGCATCAACCTTGTTTTGCTTGCCATTTGCAAACCGTGTATCCGTTTCCGGTGATCTTTATATCGATTTCAACCAAAACCATCTCATCTTTCCAGAGGCACACTTGGTTTGCCAAGTTGATGCCTTGATCATTCTTTCCCTTTCGTAGCACGTATATGCATTGCATATCATATCTCGCATATCATGCCATGTATTGCATCATGTTGCTTGTGCATTGCACCGTGATTGATTGTTGTTCCATTTCTTGTGTTCTTGCTTTGGGTAGAGCCGGGAGACAAGTACGTGACTGAGGAACCTGTTGAGTACGCTAACGAGGATCAAGCTTTCAACGACTCTGAGTACTTTGCAGGCAAGATGACCATACCCTCGAAATCACTTCTATATTTGCTTGCTAGTTGTTCGTTCTATCGCTATGTCGCACTACCTACCACTTGCTTATCATGCCTCCCCTATTGCCATGTCAAGCCTCTAACCCACCTTCCTAGCAAACCGTTGTTTGGCTATGTTACCGCTTTTGCTCAGCCCCTCTTATAGCGTTGCTAGTTGCAGGTGAAGATGAAGTTTGTTCCATGTTGGAACATGGATATTGTTGGGATATCCTTATTATCTCTTATTTACTTTAATGCATCTATATACTTGGTCAAGGGTGGAAGGCTCAGCCTTATGCCTGGTGTTTTGTTCCACTCTTGCCGCCCTAGTTTCCGTCATACCGGTGTTATGTTCCTTGATTTTGTGTTCCTTACGCGGTTGGGTGTTATGGGAACCCCTTGACAGTTCGCCTTGAATAAAACTCCTCCAGCAAGGCCCAACCTTGGTTTTACCATTTGCCTACCTACCACCATATACCTTTCCCTTGGGTTCTGCAGACTCAAGGGTCATCTTTATTTTAAACCCCTCGGGCCAGTGCTCCTCTGAGTGTTGGTCCAAACCGAGTATACTTGAGGGTTGGTTTTACTCGTAGGATGTCTCATCCAGTGTTGCCCTGAGAACGAGATACGTGCGACTCCTATCGGGATTTGTCGGCACATCGGGCAGCTTTGCTGGTCTTGTTTTACCATTGTCGAAATGTCTTGTAACCGGGATTCCAAGACTGACCGGGTCTTCCCGAGAGAAGGAATATCCTTCGTTGACCGTGAGAGCTTGTGATGGGCTAAGTTGGGACACCCCTGCAGGGTATAAACTTTCGAGAGCCGTGCCCGTGGTTATGTGGCAGATGGGAATTTGTTAATATCTGGTTGTAGAGAACTTGACACTTAACTTAATTAAAATGAATCAACCGTGTGTGTAACCGTGATGGTCTCTTTTCGGCAGAGTCCGGGAAGAGAACACGACTCGTGTTATGCTTGAACGTAAGTAGCTTCAGGATCACTTCTTGATCACTTATAGCTTCTCGACCGTGCGTTGCTTCTCTTCTCGCTCTCATTTGCGCATGTTAGCCACCATATATGCTTAGTGCTTGCTGCAGCTCCACCCCACTACCTTCTCCTACCCATAAGCTTAAATAGTCTTGATCTCGCGGGTGTGAGATTGCTGAGTCCTCATGACTCACGGATACTTCCAAATAGTTGCAGGTGCCGAGGATACCAGTGCAAGCGATGCTACTGAACTCAAGTGGGAGTTCGACGAGGATTCGGGCCGTTACTATGTTTATTTTCCTGATGATCAGTAGTGGAGCCCAGTTGGGACAATCGGGGATCTAGCATTTGGGGTTGTCTTCTTTTATTTTGGTTCTGTAGTCGGACCTTTGTTTGTACTTTGGATGATGTATGGATTATTTATGTATTGTGTGAAGTGGCGATTGTAAGCCAACTCTTTATCCCTTTCTTATTCAGTACATGGGATGTGTGAAGATTACCCCTCTTGCGACAAGCCTACCATGCGGCTAGGCCTCTAAGTCGTGCCCCGACACGTGGGAGATATAGCCGCATTGTGGGTGTTACAAGTTGGTAATCAGAGCCATCCCTGACTTAGGAGCCCCCTGCTTGATCGAATCGCTGACGTTGTTGAGTCTAGAACAAAATGTTTTGAGTCTTAGGATTATATATATCGGAGAGTAGGATTCTTTTTACTTCTCAGTCCCTTCGTCGCTCTGGTGAGGCCTCCTGACATAGAAGTTTTGACTTTCCTCTCCTCTAATTTCACATATTTTGATTGCATGTGATGTTTATCTTTTATGCATCTTATTTTGCTTAGTATGATGGTAGCATTATGAGATGATCCCTTACTAAAATTTCAAGGTATAAGTGTTCTCCCTGAGTATGCACCGTTGCGACAGTTCATCGTGCCGAGACACCACGTGATGATCAGGTGTGATAAGCTGTACATTCACATACAACAGGTGCAAGCCAGTTTTGCACATACAAAATACTTGGGTTAAACTTGACGAGCCTAGCATATGCAGATATGGCCTCGGAACACTAAGATTGAAAGATCGAACGTGAATCATATAGTAGATATGATCAACATAGTGATGTTCACCATTGAAGACTACTCCATCTCACGTGATGATCGGACATGGTTTAGTTGATATGGATCACGTGATCATTTAGATGACTCGAGGGATGTCTATCTAAGTGGGAGTTCTTAAGTAATATGATTAATTGAACTTTAATTTCTCATGAACTTAGTCCTGATAGTTTTTTGCATATCTATGTTGTAGATCAATAGCTCGCGTATAGGTCCCCTGTTTTATTTTTGATATGTTCCTAGAGAAAAATAAGTTGAAAGATGATAGTAGAAATGATGCGGACTAGGTCCGTGATCTGAGGATTATCCTCATTGCTGCATAGAAGAATTATGTCCTTGATGCACCGCTAGGTGACAGACCTATTGCAGGAGCAGATGCAGACATTATGAACGTTTGGCAAGCTCGGTATGATGACTACTTGATAGTTTAGTGCGCTATGCTTTACGGCTTAGAACCGAGACTTCAAAAATGTTTTGAATACCATGGAGCATATAAGATATTCCAAGAGTTGAAATTAGTATTTCAGAATCGTGCCCGTGTCGAGAGGTATGAGACCTCTGACAAGTATTTTGCCTACAAGATGGAGGATAATAGCTCAACCAATGAGTATGTGCTCAGGATGTCTGAGTACTACAATCGCTTGAATCAAGTGGGAGTTTATCTTCTAGATAAGATAGTGATTGACAGAGTTCTCTAGTCACTATCACCAATTTACTGGAACTTCGTGATGAACTATAATATGCAAGGGATGACGAAAATGACTCCCGAGCTCTTCGTGATGCTAAAATCGACGAAGGTAGAAATCAAGAAAAGCATCAAATGTTGATGGTTGACAAGACCACTAGTTTCAAGTAAAGGGGCAAGGGAAAAAAAGGGAACTTCAAGAAGAATGGAAAGCAAGTTGCCACTCCCATGAAGAAGCCCAAAGCTAGACCCAAGCCTGAAACTGAGTGCTTCTACTACAAAAGAAATGTTCACTAGAAGCGGAACTGCCCCAAATACTTGGCGGATAAGAAGGATAGCTAAGTGAACAAAAGTACATATGATATACATGTTATTGATGTGTACTTTACTAGTGTTCATAGTAGCCTCTGGGTATTTTATACTGGTTCGGTTGCTATGATTAGTAACTTGAAACAGGAGTTACAAAATGAATAGAGACTAGTTGAGGGCGAGGTGACGATGTGTGTTGGAAGTGATTCCAAGGTTGATAAAGTCACCATCGCACACTCCCTTTACCTTCGGGATTAGTGTTGAACCTAAAATAAATGTTATTTGGTGTTTGCATTGAGCATAATATGATTGGATCATGTTTATTGCAATACGGTTATTCATTTATGTCAAAGAATAATTGTTATTCTGTTGACATGAATAAAACCTTATGTGGTCATACACCCAAGGTGAATGGTTTATTGAATCTCGATCATAGTGATACACATATTCATAATATTGAAGCCAAAAGATGCAAAGTTAATAATGATAGTGCAACTTACTTGTGGCACTGCCGTTTAGGTCATATTGGTGTAAAGCGCATGAAGAAACTCCATGCTAATGGGCTTTAGGAATCACTTGATGCTTGCGAACCATGCCTCAAGGGCAAGATGACTAAGACTCCGTTCTCCAGGATAATGGAGCAGGCAACAAACTTATTGGAAATAATACATACTGATGTATGCGGTCTGATGAGTGTTGATGCTTGCGGCGGGTATCGTTATTTTCAGATCTTCACAGATGATTTGAGCAGATATGGGTATACCTACTTGATGAAACATAAGTCTGAAACATTTGAAAAGTTCAAAGAATTTCAGAGTGAAGTGGAAAATCATCGTAACAAGAAAATTAAGTTTCTATGATCTGATCGTGGAGGTGAATATTTGAGTTATGAGTTTGGTCTTCATTTGAAACAATGCAGAATAGTTTCGCAACTCACGCCACCTGGAACACCACAGTGTAATGGTGTGTCCAAACTTCGTACCCGCACTTTATTAGATATGGTGCGATCTATGATGTCTCTTACTGATTTACTGCTATCGTTTTGGGGGTTATGCATTAGAGACAACTGCATTCACGTTAAATAGGGCACCATCTAAATCCATTGAGATGACACCGTATGAACTATGGTTTGGCAAGAAACCAAAGCTGTTGTTTCTTAAAGTTTGAGGTTGCGATGCTTATGTGAAAAAGTTTCAAACTGATAAGCTCGAACCCAAATCGGAGAAGTGCGTCTTCATAGGATACCCAAAAGAAAATGTTGGGTACACCTTCTATATATCACAGATACGAAGGCAAGATATTCGTTGCTAAGAATAGATCCTTTCTAGAGAAGGAGTTTCTCTCGAAAGAAGTGAGTGGGAGGAAAGTAGAACTTGATGAGGCAATTGTACCTTCTCCCAATCGGAAAGTAGTTCATCACATAAATCAGTTCCAGTGATTACTATACCAATTAGTGAGGAAGCTAATGATGGTGATCATGAAACTTCAGATCAAGTTACTACCGGACCTCGTAGGTCAACCAGAGTATGATCCACACCAGAGTGGTACGGTAATCCTGTCCTGGAGATCATGTTACTTGATGTAACATCCCAAATTTTCAATTTGGAATGTTATACATTAGTTCATCAATGCATATCATATTTTATTTTGCATTTTGGTGGATCCTAGAAATTCTACGCAACTCAATGACCCACGGAGAGAGTTGGAGATTTCGTTATTTTCATATTTGAGTTCTCTCAAATTTTGAGAATAGGATCATTTGATTTTATTTATTTATCATCAATTATTCCTATTACAAAAATATGAGAAAGGGAATAAAATGACTTTCCCAAAATAAAGAAATATTGAGGATTTAATAATAAAATCAAATAAGATTTTATTTCGGAGTTTTCCGGTGTTTTATTTGAATTTAGGAAAAATGTGCATTTTTCAAAATTGCACTTAGGTCCCAAATAAATGTTCACCTTGTGCGGCTTGATTTTAGAAGCCCGTGAAAATTTATTTCGGAATTTTTGGAGTCCGTTTAGTATTCCTTTTTATTTTTGTTCCGAGCGGAATAATTAAAAAAAAAACCGGTTTTCGTCGTTTTTTTAGTTTTGTTTTTTTAAATAGATCGGTTTTTTCGGTTTATTTAAATAGCGAGCGTTCGTCCGTTCGTTCGTTCTAGTGAGCATTCGTCGTTTTTCTTTTTCTCGGATTAAATCCGTAATTTTTCTGATCGCGATTCCTGATCTGATTTTCGTTTTAGTATAACTTTTTGCTCGTTTATCAGAATCAGGCGATTCAAGCGCCTAGAGATACGTCTCGAAACCCTCTATCCGTTTAACCAACTTAAACAAGATTTTGCTACTGTAAAATTTGCCCTAGATCTAGATTACTAGAACGAAGTTGTTTTCTTTCGCCGTTTGACTTTCGCTGCTTCGTTCGATTTGATTCTTTTTGCCAACCGGAGTTCTTAAGTTGAACCTTCTGGTTAGATCTCTTATTTGAGTTTTACCTGTGCATTAGATGAGTACTTATTGTATGTTTGTTTGTTTGTTTGCGATAGAGTACCCGAAGTGCGCCGCCTGTTACTTCGAATCGTTAGGTTTCGCGGATCATCAGCAAGGCAAGTAACACTTTGATCATACCTTTTCTACTACCCAGTTTTATTGCATTAGATCAATCCTCACACATTGCATGATTAGGATCTAATTAAATTGTGGGATGGGAAGTAGATGAGGTAGTACCTATTACCTGTTATTATCAAACCTTTGGGAGTTACTTCTGCGTTTGCTTATTATGCCATGCTATGCTAGTAGACGTGGATTGGGTGAGTGATATCCATGACAAATGTGAGATTGTTAATTAATGGTTTATCTAAGGTGGCAACTTAAACACACATCTGGGTGGATTGAGGCACCTGGGTATTCCAGGACTTGCCTGTTTTCTTTTGGACCGCCACCCAGGCTCAAAGGGATCATGAGACTATTTATACTAGAAACTTCCGTGTGCAGCCACAAGCTATTATGGGCTCTAGCATAGTTGACTAAGTTGTGCGAACTCTTACAGTGGTAGACTAGCAGATGTAGGGGATGTAGGTGGTACGGTCTACCCGATCGTAAGGTGCTAGCGCTTCTGAAAGACTATGTCTCGGTCATCCGTCTTCTCAAACACCATGTAGTGCGAGAAACCAAATGGAGGCGATCGAGTCTTGTGGGGAAAAGTGCACAAACCTCTGCAGAGTGTAATAAACTAATCATGGTTAGCCGTGTCCCCGGTTATGGACATCTTGAGTATCTAGTGCTTGGATTATCATGTGAATCTTAACATGTTACTCTAAATTAATTTTGTTGGGTTATGTTTAATGATGATGTTTAATTGGGATTGAGAATGCTGTCAACCATTTTCAATGTTTGACAACCACCATGATAGTAATTAAATTTTATTCCTTTGAAGTAGGGAAAAATTGGCTTTACGCAAAACTGTAACCATAGAGCTTTCCACCAGCCAAATATGCATATAGTATAGCTGTTTCATTCCATTACTCTCTATGTGTTACCTTGCCAACATATTCCATGTGCTGACTCGTTTCGGGCTGCAACGTTAATGTTGCAGACTTTTCAGATGATGATTAAGGAGTTTTTAGGTCGTGGTTCTATACTCAGTGATGCCGTTGGAGTTGATGGACTCACTTATCTTCCAAGCCTTCCGCTGTTATAGTTATTAGATGGCCTTAAGACCATATTTATTGTAATAAGTTCTCTATTGAGACACTCGATGTAATAAGTATGTGATTGCTACTCTACTATAAATCCTCTGAGTACTATGTGGTGTCAGCATTACTGATCTAGGGATGACACCGGAGCACAGAGATCAGACCAGTTGAGGTCTGGTCGCTACAGAGATGGTATCAGAGCACACGCTGACTGTAGGACATGACCACTAAGCTAAAAGACCTAGATCACTTTTCACTCTCTTCTCTTCTGACCTCTCATCTTTTCTACTCTTTAGGATGGCGGATGCAAGGAACAAGTTCACACAACCGGATGAAGATACACCCTTTGGACGACACTTGAAGGAAGTCACTAGATACCTGAACATAGGAGTACCAAGCTTCACGGGAACCTACAACGCCACTTTACCTGAAGAATAGCGCTGGATGATTCAAGTTCAAATTCCAGGAAGGACGTTCATGCCAGTCACTGAGCCCATAGAGTTTTCTTTTGATGCACCAACTTGGAGTCTAGGAAAGAGCATGGCAGCTCACATCGCCATGGGACGCGTTGGAGAAGTCTACCGCACGGATCTCAAGGATACTATCTACCAGATTTGTGGGCACCGAGATGAGCACTGGGAGATGATTAGCACCAGGAAGGATAGATCAATCGCAGCTTTTATCCAGGAGTTAAACCAGCACATTCGACGACAGGAGAACCAGATGTGTGCCGACATGATAGACCTGAAGAAGGCTAAGACAAGAATCAAGGAACTGGAGGAAGAACTCAAGGCTACACGTGAAGATTATGAAGAGGAAATTGAAGTATTGGTGGAGAAGAATGATGATCTGATCAAGAAGATTGGGATATTTATGGGAGACCCTACGCCAGTAGAGGAAGACGAAGAACCCAAAGAGATTAGCCCGGAAGACTACATCATCATCGACGACACCGACTCGGAACTAGATAGTAGCGATGATGACTATGTTGATGAAGCTGGAGCAGATATCATGGAGTCTGCAACCGAAGAATATTTCCAGTAGACCACCTCATCAGTAGCAGTAGTCCACCATTTAAATATAGTAGTCCGAGCACTTTTGCGATAGTTAGATCGATTGTATGCCCTTGTTTGATTGATTGAAGTGAATTGTTTGCTTTTGCCTCATGTGCATATGGGTAGTGTTTTCTCTTTAGACCCCCTCTATTCTTATATCTCATCTTTTCTAAAACCCTCAGATGCCTTCGAGACGTGACCCCGGATTTGCCTTTCCACCGGAGCTCACCCAGTTGATCCAGCAGCAGAACACATTGATGCAGTTGCTAGTCCAGAATCAGAATCAGGGGAACAACAACAACAACCCACCACCACCACCACCTGTTGACCACTTAGCCCATTTTCTTAGGCTGAATCCGCCGGTGTTTTCCAGTAGCACCGAGCCAATAGTAGCAGATGATTGGCTCTGCAACACAGCTAGGGAGTTGACCACAGCAGGATGCACAGATGCGGAGAAGGTGAAGTTTGCCGCACATCAGCTAGAAGGACCCGCAGCATCATGGTGGGAGAATTTCACAGCCACTTTCCTAGTTGACACTGTCACATGGGACCAGTTTCAGCAGGCTTTTCGTACTGCACACGTTTCAGCAGGAGCTATGGCCATGAAGAAGCGTGAGTTTCGCAACTTGCGCCAAGGAGGACGGACAGTTGGCCAGTATGTGGAGGAATTTAGTAATCTAGCATGTTATGCCCCAGATGATGTCGCTACGGATGCAGCTAAGCAGGAGAAGTTTTTGGAAGGACTAAATGATGAGTTGAGCATGCAGTTGATGGTAGCCACCTTCAACAACTACCAGGAGTTGGTAGATCGTGCTCTTATGATTGAAGGGAAGCATCAACAAATTAAGAATCACAAGAGGAAGTATGGACAAGGGAAGTACAATTCAGGAGCTCAGCAGAAGCCACGTTTTACCCCTAGACCGGGAGGACATTTTCAGCATACCCATGGAGGAGGTAGCTCGCACAATCACAATGGCACCAAGAATGGTAATGGCAATGGAGGAAGCAACGGCCAGAACCGCACCAACCCATCAACCCCAGCCAAGAAGGACCTAAGCCAAGTCACCTGTTTTAAGTGTCAGAAGACCGGACATTATGCCAATGAATGTCCTGAAGGCCAAAATGGCAATGGAAGTTCTGGGAAGAAGCCGAACCCTTTCAACAGGGGACAGGTGAACCACGTTAGCGTGGAGGAGGTTGAAGCTCAGCCCGATGCAGTAATAGGTAAGTTTTTGGTTAAGTCATTTACTGCACTCGTTCTTTTTGATACTGGTGCATCGCATTCATACATCTCAAGGGGATTTGTGGATAAGTATGACCTACCAACCCAAGCCCTTAGGTCACCCATGTTAGTAACCTCGCCTGGAGCAGAGTATGTGGCTAGTCTATGGTGTGATCGGTTACCATTAAGGATTGATAACTATGTTTTTCCCTCAGACCTAATAGTATTGGAATCTCAAGGATTGGATGTGATATTAGGCATGGATTGGTTATCAAAGTATGAAGGGAATTGAATGTTCTAGTAAGTCAATTTTGCTTACCACCCCAGAAGGGAGAAGGATCAAGTTTGTATCCTGGCATGTGCCAAAGAGGACTCAAGTAAATTTCCTAACAGGAGTTGTGCAGGAGGAAGTACCAGTGGTAAGGGATTTCCCTGATGTATTTCCAGAGGAGTTGCCAGGCATGCCACCGGATAGAGATATTGAGTTTTTGATTGAGCTATTGCCAGGCACAGGGCCAATATCAAAGAGACCGTATAGGATGCCAGCAAAGGATTTGGTGGAAATTAAGAAGCAAATTAAGGAGTTACTGGATAAGGGATATATTCGCCCAAGTTCTTCACCTTGGGGATCGCCAGTACTTCTAGTGGAGAAGAAGGATGGATCGTTGAGGATGGTGGTTGATTATCGAGGATTGAATGAAGTTACGATCAAGAACAAGTACCCACTACCAATGATCAACGATCCGTTTGATCGATTGCAAGGAGCTAAGGTATTTTCCAAGATCGATCTGCGATCAGGATACCACCGGTTGAAGATTCGAGAACAGGATATTCCTAAGACAGCTTTTACCACCAGGTATGGGTTGTATGAGTATACCGTTATGTCATTTGGTCTGACTAACGCACCTGCCTATTTTATGAACATGATGAACAAAGTGTTTATGGAGTTTCTAGATAAGTTCGTCGTAGTGTTCATTGATGATATCCTGGTTTATTCAAAGAATGAAGAGGAACATAAGGAGCATTTGCGTTTGGTACTTGGAAAGCTCAGAGAACATCAATTATATGCCAACTTCAGCAAATGTGAGTTTTGGTTGAAGGAAGTAGGATTCCTCAGACATGTTATATCTGGAGAAGGTATAGCAGTAGATCCCGCTAAAGTTGAAACCGTGACCAAGTGGGAAGCCCCAACAACAGTTGGAGAGATCCGGAGTTTTCTTGGACTTGCAGGATACTAAAGGAGATTTATTGAGAATTTCTCAAAGATTGCGAAGCCTATGACGGAGTTGTTAAAGAAGGATGCCAAGTTCATATGGACAGAGGAATGTGAGCCTAGTTTCCAGGAGTTGAAGAAACGTTTGGTTACCTCACCAGTGTTGATTTTGCCAGACCAGACCAAAGATTATGAGGTGTATTGCGACGCTTCACGTCGAGGACTTGGAGGAGCGCTTATGCAGGAAGGGAGAGTTGTTTCATATGCCTCAAGACAACTGAAGCCTCATGAGTTGAATTATGCTATGCATGATTTGGAGTTAGCAGCCGTAGTGCATGCTTTGAAAACATGGAGACATTTTCTCATTGGAAATCATTGTGAGGTGTACACGGATCATAAAAGTTTGAAGTACATTTTCACACAGAAGGAGTTGAATCTCAGACAAAGGAGATGGTTGGAGCTTATCAAGGATTATGATATGAAATTGCATTATCACCCCGACAAGGCTAATGTAGTAGCTGACGCATTAAGCCGTAAGAGCCATGTCAATACATTAATGACGGGAGAAATACCCAAGGAGTTAGCAGAAAATCTTCGTGAACTATGTTTGGAAATAGTTCCGAGAGGCTATGTAGCAGCATTGGAGATTCAGTCAACTTTGATGGATAGAATCAGAGAAGCTTAGAAAGCTGACAAAGAGATTGCCGCTATAAAGAAGAAACTGAGCAAAGGAAAAGCTAAAGGATTTCGTAAGGATGAGCACGACACCCTATGGTTTGAAGACCGTGTTTATGTGCCCAATGACCCGGAGATCAGGAAGTTGATTTTGCAAGAGGCACATAATTCACCGTATTCGATTCACCCAGGAAATACCAAGATGTATTTGGATTTGAAGGATATTTTCTGGTGGACCGAAATGAAGAAGGATATTGCGGAGTATGTAGCAGTTTGTGATGTATGTCAGAGAGTAAAGGCAGAGCATCAGAAGCCAGCAGGACTGTTACAACCATTGTCGATACCTGAATGGAAGTGGGATAAGTTAGGCATGGATTTTATCACGGGATTGCCCAGGACTCGTTCAGGCTATAACTCGATTTGGGTTGTAGTTGATCGATTGACAAAAGTAGCTCATTTCATCCCAGTAAAGACCACTTACACCAGTGCCAAGTTGGCAAAGATATACATGACCAGGATCGTATGTCTGCATGGAGTTCCAAGGAGTATTGTATCAGACAGAGGAACCCAGTTTACCTCAAAGTTCTGGAAGCAGTTGCACAGAACTTTGGGAACCAGGTTAGAATTCAGTACAGCTTTTCATCCACAGACAGATGGACAGACCGAGAGAGTCAATCAGATTTTGGAGGATATGCTGAGAGCTTGTGCACTAGATTATGGATCTAGTTGGGACGATAATTTGCCATATGCAGAGTTTTCTTACAACAACAGTTACCAAACCAGTTTGAAGATGGCCCCTTTCGAAGCCTTGTACGGAAGGAGGTGCAGGACACCGTTATCGTGGGACGAAGTTGGAGAACGCCAGTTGCTTGGACCTGACTTGATTAAAGAGTCTGAACAGAAGGTGAAGTTGATTCGTGATAGGCTCAAGATAGCCCAGTCCAGGCAGAAAAGTTATGCAGATTCTAAACGTAAGGAGACAGTTTACGAAGTTGGAGATAGAGCTTATCTTCGAGTATCTCCACTTCAAGGAACAAAGCGTTTTGGAGTTAAAGGGAAGTTAGCACCACGATTTGTAGGACCATATTGAGTTTTGGAGCGTATGGGAGAAGTGGCCTACAAGTTGGAATTGCCCGAAGGATTATCAGGAGTTCATGATGTGTTCCACGTTTCCTAGTTAAAGAAATGTCATGCGGAGATGGCTGGCATACCGTTGAGAGACACAGTGCCGTTGGAAACTATTCAGTTGGATAATGATTTGACCTACGAGGAGAAGCCAGTTAAGATCCTCGAGTTGGCCAGTCGAGTCACTCGCAGCAAGGTTATCAAGTTTTGCAAAGTTCAGTGGAGCCACGACACGGAGGATGAAGCCACCTGGGAGCGAGAGGAAGACTTTCTCAAAGACCACCCTCACCTATTTTCTAGCCAACCCAAATCTCGAGAGCGAGATTCATCTTAAGGGGGGTAGGTTTGTAACATCCCAAATTTTCAATTTGGAATGTTATACATTAGTTCATCAATGCATATCATATTTTATTTTGCATTTTGGTGGATCCTAGAAATTCTACGCAACTCAATGACCCACGGAGAGAGTTGGGGATTTCGTTATTTTCATATTTGAGTTCTCTCAAATTTTGAGAATAGGATCATTTGATTTTATTTATTTTATCATCAATTATTTCTATTACAAAAATATGAGAGAGGGAATAAAATGACTTTCCCAAAATAAAGAAATATTGAGGATTTAATAATAAAATCAAATAAGATTTTATTTCGGAGTTTTCCGGTGTTTTATTTGAATTTAGGAAAAATGTGCGTTTTTCAAAATTGCACTTAGGTCCCAAATAAATGTTCACCTTGTGCGGCTTGATTTTAGAAGCCCGTGAAAATTTATTTCGGAATTTTTGGAGTCTGTTTAGTATTGCTTTTTATTTTTCTTCCGAGCGGAATAATTAAAAAAAACGAACCGACCTACGGGCCGTTCCGACTAGGACTCCGGCCCGAGGGGGGCCTTTATAAGCCGGGGCAGCCCACCCCGGGGGAAACCCTAGCCAGCCGCCGCCCTAGCCGCCGCCGCCGCGCCGCCCCGCGCCGCCGCCGGACGCCGCCGCCGACGCCGAGGTTCGACGCCGCCTCGACTTCCGTGCCAACGTTTTTTTTAAAATCGGTTTTCGTTGGTTTTTTTAGTTTCGGTTTTTTAAATAGATCGGTTTTTTCGGTTTATTTAAATAGCAAGCGTTCGTCCGTTCGTTCGTTCTAGCGAGCGTTCGTCGTTTTTCTTTTTCTCGGATTAAATCCGCGATTTTTTTGATCGCGATTCCTGATCCGATTTTTGTTTTAGTATAACTTTTTGCTCGTTTATCGGAATCAGGCGATTCAAGCGCCTAGAGATTCGTCTCGAAACCCTCTATCCGTTTAACCAACTTAAACAAGATTTTGCTACTATAAAATTTGCCCTAGATCCAGATTACTAGAACGAAGTTGTTTTCTTTCGCCGTTTGACTTTCGTTACTTCGTTCGATTTGATTCTTTTTGCCAACCGGAGTTCTTAAGTTGAACCTTCTGGTTAGATCTCTTATTTGAGTTTTACTTGTGCATTAGATGAGTACTTATTGTATGCTTGTTTGTTTGTTTGCGATAGAGTACCTGGAGTGCGCCGCCTGTTACTTGGAATCGTTAGGTTTCGCGGATCATCAGCAAGGCAAGTAACACTTTGATCATACCTTTTCTACTACCCAGTTTTATTGCATTAGATCAATCCTCACACATTGCATGATTAGGATCTAATTAAATTGTGGGATGGGAAGTAGATGAGGTAGTACCTATTACCTGTTATTATCAAACCTTTGGGAGTTACTTCTGCGTTTGCTTATTATGCCATGCTATGCTAGTAGACGTGGATTGGGTGAGTGATATCCATGACAGATGTGAGATTGTTAATTAATGGTTTATCTAAGGTGGCAACTTAAACACACATCTGGGTGGATTGAGGCACCTGGGTATTCCAGGACTTGCCTGTTTTCTTTTGGACCGCCACCCAGGCTCAAAGGGATCATGAGACTATTTATACTAGAAACTTCCATGTGCAGCCACAAGCTATTATGGGCTCTAGCATAGTTGACTAAGTTGTGCGAACTCTTACAGTGGTAGACTAGCAGATGTAGGGGATGTAGGAGGTACGGTCTACCCGATCGTAAGGTGCTAGCGCTTCTGAAAGACTATGTCTCGGTCATCCGTCTTCTCAAACACCATGTAGTGCGAGAAACCAAACGGAGTCTTATAGTGATGTGCGTTACCGAGAGGGCCCAGAGATACCTCTCCGACAATCGGAGTGACAAATCCTAATCTCGATCTATGCCAACTCAACAAGTACCATCGGAGACACCTGTAGAGCACCTTTATAATCACCCAGTTACGTTGTGACGTTTGGTAGCACATAAAGTGTTCCTCCGGTATTCGGGAGTTGCATAATCTCATAGTCATAGGCACATGTATAAGTCATGAAGAAAGCAATAGCAATATACTAAATGATCAAATGCTAAGCTAACGGAATGGGTCAAGTCTATCACATCATTCTCTAATGATGTGATCCCGTTAATCAAATGACAACTCATGTCTATGGTTAGGAAACTTAACCATCTTTGATTCAACAAGCTAGTCAAGTAGAGGCATACTAGTGACACTTTGTTTGTCTATGTATTCACACATGTACTAAGTTTCCGGTTAATACAATTCTAGCATGAATAATAAACAATTATCATGATATAAGGAAATATAAATAACAACTTTATTATTGCCTCTAGGGCATATTTCCTTCAGTCTCCCATTTGCACTAGAGTCAATAATCTAGTTCACATCTTTATGTGATTAGGTCACATCTCCATGTGACTAATACCCAAAGGGTTTACTAGAGTCAATAATCTAGTTCAGATCGCTATGTGATTAACACCCAAAGTGTGATCATGTTTTGCTTGTGAGAGAAGTTTAGTCAAGGGTCTGCCACATTCAGAGTCATATGTATTTTGCAAATTTTCTATGTCTACAATGCTCTGCTTGGAGCTACTCTAGCTAATTGCTCCCACTTTCAATATGTATCTAGATTGAGACTTAGAGTCATCTAGATCGGTGTCAAAAGCTTGCATTGACGTAACTCTTTACGGCGAACTCTTTTATCACCTCCATAACCGAGAAATATTTCCTTAGTCCTCTAAGGATAATTTTGACCGTTGTCCAGTGATCTACTCCTAGATCACTATTGTACTCCCTTGCCAAAATCATGCTAAGGTATACAATAGGTCTGCTACACAGCATAGCATACTTTATAGAACCTATGACCGAGGCATAGGGAATGACTTTTCATTCTCTTTCTATTTTCTGCCGTGGTCGGGTTTTGAGTCTTTACTCAACTTCACACCTCGCAATACAGGCAAGAACTCATTCTTTGACTGTTCCATTTTGAACTACTTTAAAATCTTGTCAAGGTATGTACTCATTGAAAATATATCAAGCGTCTTGATCTATCTCTATAGATCTTGATGCTCAATATGTAAGTAGCTTCACCGAGGTCTTTCTTTGAAAAAACTCCTTTCAAACTCTCCTTTATGCTTTCCAGAAAATTCTACATTATTTCTGATCAATCAATATGTCATTCACATATACTTATCAGAAATGTTGTAGTGCTCTCACTCACTTTCTTGTAAATACAGGCTTCACCGCAAGTCTGTATAAAACCATATGCTTTGATTACTTTATCAAAGCATATATTCCAACTCCGAGATTCTTGCACCAGTCCATAGATGGATCACTGGAGCTTGCTCACTTTGTTAGCACCTTTAGGATTGACAAAACCTTCTTGTTGCATCATATACCACTGTTCTTTAAGAAATCCATTAAGGAATGCAGTTTTGACATCCATTTGCCAGATTTCATAAAATGTGGCAATTGCTAACATGATTCGGACAGACTTAAGCATCGCTACGAGTGAGAAAATCTCATCGTAGTTAACATCTTGAATTTGTCAAAAACCTTTTCCGACAATTTGAGCTTTGTATATAGTAACACTACTATCAGTGTCCGTCTTCCTCTTGAAAGTCCATTTATTCTTAATGGCTCACCGATCAACAGGCAAGTCAATCAAAGTCCATACTTTGTTCTAATACATGGATCTCATCTCAGATTTCATGGCTTCAAGCCATTTCGCGGAATCTGGGCTCATCATCGCTTCCTCATAGTTCGTAGGTTCGTCATGGTCAAGTAAGATGACTTAGCAGAATAGGATTACCATACCACTCTGGTGCGGAACGTATTCTGGTTGACCTACGAGGTTCGGTAGTAAGTTGATCTGAAGTTTCATGATCATCATCATTAACTTCCTCACTGATTGGTGTATGAATCACTAGAACTGATTTCTGTGATGAACTATTTTCCAATTCGGGAGAAGGTACAATTACCTCATCAAGTTTTACATTCCTCCCAATCACTTCTTTCGAGAGAAACTTCTTCTCTAGAAAGGATCCATTCTTAGCAATGAATATCTTGCCTTCTGATCTGTGATATAAGGTGTACCAAACAATTTCCTTTGGGTATCCTATGAAGACGCATTTCTCCGATTTGGGTTCGAGCTTATCAGGTTGAAACCTTTTCACATAAGCATCACAACCCCAAACTTTAAGAAACGACAACTTAGGTTTCTAGCCAAACCATAGTTCATATGGTGTCGTCTCAACGGATTAGACGGTGCCCTATTTAATGTGAATGTATATGTCTCTAATGCATAACCCCAAAACGATAGTGGTAAATCGGTAAGAGACATCATAGATTGCACTATATCCAATAAAGTACGGTTATGACATCGGACACACCATTATGCTGTGGTGTTCCAGGTGACATGAATTTGTGAAACTATTCCACATTGTTTTAGTTGAAGACCAAACTCGTAACTCAAATATTCGTCTCCACGATCAGGTCGTAGAAACTTTATTTTCTGTTTACGATGATTTTCCACTTCACTCTGAAATTCTTTGAACTTTTCAAATGTTTCAGACTTATGTTTCATCAAGTAGATATACCCATATCTGCTCAAATCATCTGTGAAGGTTAGAAAATAACGATACCCGCCGCGAGCCTCAACACTCATCGGACCGCATACATCAGTATGTATTATTTCCAATAAGTCAGTTGCTCGCTCCATTGTTCCGGAGAACGGAGTCTTAGTCATCTTGCCCATGAGGCATGGTTCACAAGCATCAAGTGATTCCAAAAGCCCATCAGCATGGAGTTTCTTCATGCGCTTTACACCAATATGACCTAAATGACAATGCCACAAATAAGTTGCACTATCATTATTAACTTTGCATCTTTTGGCTTCAATATTATGAATATGTGTATCACTACGATTGAGATTCAATAAACCATTCACCTTGGGTGTATGACCATTGAAGGTTTTATTCATGCAAACAGAACAATAATTATTCTCTGACTTTAAATGATAGCCGTATTGCAATAATCATGATCAAATCATATTCATGCTTAACGCAAACACCAAATAACATTTATTTAGGTTCAACACTAATCTCAAAAGTATAGGGAGTGTGTGATGATGATCATATCAATCTTGGAACCACTTCCAACACACATCGTCACTTCGCCCTTAACTTGTCTCTGTTCATTCTGCAACTCCCATTTCGAGTTACTAATCTTAGCAACTAAACTAGTATCAAATACTCAGGGGTTGCTATAAACACTAGTAAAGTACACATCGAAAACTTGTATATCAAATATACCTTTGTTCACTTTGCCATCCTTCTTATCCGCAAATACTTGAGGCAGTTCTGCTTCCAGTGACTAGTCCCTTTGCAGTAGAAGCACTTAGTCTCAGGCTTAGGTCTAGACTTGGGCTTCTTCACTTGAGCAGCAACTTGTTTGTCGTTCTTCTTGAAGTTCCCCTTCTTCCATTTGCCCTTTTCTTGAAACTAGTGGTCTTGTCAACCATCAACACTTGATGATTTTCTTGATTTCTACCTTCGGCGATTTCAGCATCACAAAGAGCTTGGGAATCATTTTCGTTATCCCTTGCATATTATAGTTCATCACGAAGTTCTAGTAACTTGGTGATAGTGACTAGAGAACTTTGTCAATTACTATCTTATCTGGAAGATTAACTCCCACTTGATTCAGGCAATTGTAGTACCCAGACAATCTGAGCACATGCTCATTGGTTGAGCTATTCTCCTCCATCTTGTAGGCAAAGTACTGTCAGAGGTCTCATACCTCTCGACACGGGCATGAGTATGAAATACCAATTTCAACTCTTAGAACATCTTATATGTTCCGTGGCGTTCAAAACATTTTTGAAGTCCCAGTTCTAAGCCGTAAAGGATGGTGCACTAAACTATTAAGTAGTTATCATACCGAGCTCTGTCAAATGTTCATAACGTGTGCATCTGCTCCTGCAATAGTCTGTCACCTAGCGGTGCATCAAGGACATAATTCTTCTGTGTAGCAATGAGGATAATCCTCAGATCACGGACCTAGTCCGCATCATTGCTACTACCATCTTTCAACTTATTTTTCTCTAGGAACATATCAAAAAATAAACGGGGAGCTACATCGCAAGCTATTGATCTACAACATAGATATGTAAATACTATCAGGACTAAGTTCATGATAAATTAAAGTTCAATTAGTCATATTACTTAAGAACTCCCACTTAGATAGACATCCCTCTAGTCATCTAAATGATCACGTGATCCAAATCAACTAAACCATGTCCGATCATCATGTGATATGGAGTAGTTTTCAATGGTGAACATCACTATGTTGATCATATCTACTATATGGTTCACGCTCGACCTTTCGGTCTCCAGTGTTCCGAGGCCGTATCTGCATATGCTAGGCTCGTCAAGTTTAACCCGAGTATTCTGCGTGTGCAAAACTGGCTTGCACCCGTTGTATGTGAACGTAGAGCTTATCACACCCGATCATCACGTGGTGTCTCAACACGAAGAACTGTAGCAACGGTGCTACTCAGGGAGAACACTTGTACCTTGAAATTTAGTGAGAGATCATCTTATAATGCTACCGTCGAACTAAGCAAAATAATATGCATAAAGATAAACATCACATGCAATCAAAATATGTGACATGATATGGCCATGATCATCTTGCGCCTTTGATCTCCATCTCCAAAGTACCGTCATGATCTCTATCGTCGCTGGCATGACACCATGGTCTCCATCATCTTGATCTCTATCAACATGTCGTCATATGGTCGTCTCGCCAACTATTGCTCTTGCAACTATTGCTATCGCATAGCGATAATGTAAAGCAATTATTTGGCGCTTGCATCTTATGCAATAAAGACACAACCATAAGGCTTCTGCCAGTTGCTGGTAACTTCAACAAAACATGATCATATCATACAACAATTTATATCTCATCATGTCTTGACCATATCACATCACAACATACCCTGCAAAAACAAGTTAGACGTCCTCTACTTTGTTGTTGCAAGTTTTACGTGGCTGCTATGGGCTGAGCAAGAACCGTTCTTACCTACACATCAAAAACCACAACATAGTGTAGTGATTGCTTTTTGATCTTCAGAAAGAACCATGTTCATTGAAACCGATTCAACTAAAGTTGGAGAAACGGACACCCACTAGCCACCTGTGTGCGAAGCACGGTGGTAGAACCAGTCTGGCGTAAGCGTACGCGTAATGTCAGTCTGGGCCGCTTCATCCAACAATACCGCCGAATCAAGAATCAACTAGTAATGGCAAGCAATATGTATATACTCACGCCCACAACTTCTTTGTGTTCTACTCGTGCATATAACATCTACGCATAAACCTGGCTCGGATGCCACTGTTGGGGAACATAGTAATTTCAAAAAAATTCCTACGCACACGCAAGATCATGGTGATGCACAGCAACAAGAGGTGAGAGTGTCGTCCAAGTACCCTCGTAGACCGTAAGCAAAAGCGTTATGAGAACGCAGTTGATGTAGTCATATGTCTTCACACGACCGATCCAAGTACCAAACACACGGCACCTCCGAGTTCAGCACACGTTCAGCTCGGTGACGTCCCACGAACTCCGATCCAGCAAAGCTTCGAGGGAGAGTTCCATCAGCATGATGGCGTGATGACGGTGATGATGATGCTACCGACGCAGGGCTTCGCCTAAGCACCGCTACGATATGACCGAGGTGGATTATGGTGGAGGGGGGCACCGCACACGGCTAAAATATCAACTGATCAACTTGTGTCTTTGGGGTGTCCCCTTCCCACGTATATAAAGGAGGGAGGAGGAGGAGGCCGGCCCTAGAGGGGGCGCACCAAGTGTGGGGAGTCCTACTAGGACTCCCAAGTCCTAGTAGGATTCCCCTTTTCCTTTCCGGAGTAGGAGAGAAGAAAAAGGGAAAGAGATAGGGAGTAGGAAAGGGCAGGGGGGGGGCGCCACCCCTTTCCCCTAGTCCAATTCGGACCCATGGGGGGCGCGTGCCTCCTTCCCTTTGGCCTGCCTCCTATATTCCTGCATGGCCCAATAAGGCTCAATACTTCTCCCGGCGAATTCCCGTAACTCTTCAGTACTCCGAAAAATACCCGAATCACTCGGAGCCTTTCTGATGTCCGAATATAGCCTTCCAATATATCGATCTTTAAGTCTCTTTACTCGTTTCGTAATGCATCATCCCGCAACTAACTCATTAGTTGCATTGCTTGCAAGGTTATAGTGATGTGCATTACTAAGAGGGCCCAGAGGCACCTCTCTGACAATCGGAGTGACAAATCCTAATCTCGATCTATGGCAACTCAACAAGTACCATCGGGGACACCTGTAGAGCACCTTCATAATCACCCAGTTACGTTGTGATGTTTGGTAGCACACAGAGTGTTCCTCCAGTATTCGGGAGTTGCATAATCTCGTAGTCATAGAAACATGTATAAGTCATGAAGAAAGCAATAGCAATATACTGAACGATCAAATGCTAAGCTAACGGAACGGGTCAAGTCTATCACATCATTCTCTAATGATGTGATCCCGTTAATCAAATGACAACTCATGTCTATGGTTAGGAAACTTAACCATCTTTGATTCAACGAGCTAGTCAAGTAGAGGCATACTAGTGACACTTTGTTTGTCTATGTATTCACACATGTACTAAGTTTCTGGTTAATACAATTCTAGCATGAATAATAAACATTTATCATAATATAAGGAAATATAAATAACAACTTTATTATTGCCTCTAGGGCATATTTCCTTCAGTCTCCCACTTGCACTAGAGTCAATAATCTAGTTCACATCTTTATGTGATTAGTTCATATCTCCATGTGACTAACACCCAAAGGGTTTACTAGAGTCAATAATCTAGTTCACATCGCTATGTGATTAACACCCAAAGAGTGATCAAGTTTTTCTTGTGTGAGAAATTTAGTCAACGGATCTGCCACATTCAGAGCCGTGTGTATTTTGCAAATTTTCTATGTCTACAATGCTTTGCTCAGAGCTACTCTAGCTAATTGCTCCCACTTTCAATATGTATCTAGATCGAGACTTAGAGTCATCTAGATCAGTGTCAAAAGCTTGCATCGATGTAACTCTTTACGATGAACTCTTTTATCACCTCCATAACCAAGAAATATTTCCTTAGTCCTCTAAGGATAATTTTGACCGCTGTCCAGTGATCTACTCCTAGATCACTATTGTACTCCCTTGCCAAAATCATGCTAAGGTATACAATGGGTCTGCAACACAGCATAGCATACTTTATAGAACCTATGACTGAGTGATACGTCTCCAACGTATCTATAATTTTTGATTGTTCCATGCTATATTATATTCTATTTTGGACATTATTGGGCTTTATTATACACTTTTATATTATTCTTGGGACTAACCTATTAACCGGATGCCCAACCCAGAATTGCTGTTTTTTTTGCCTATTTTAGGGTTTCACAGAAAAAGAATATCAAACGGAGTCCAAACAGAATGAAACCTCCGGGAACGTGATTTTAGGAACGAACATGATTCAAAGGACTTGGGCCCTACGTCAAGACATCAACCAGGAGGCCACGAGGTAGGGGCGCACCTACACCCCTGGGTGAGCCCTCCACCCTCGTGGGCCCCCTGTTGCTCCACCAACGTACTCCTTCCTCCTACATATACCTACGTACCCCCAAACTACCAGATACAGAGCCAAAACCCTAATTCCACCGCCATAACTTTCTGTATACACGAGATCCCATCTTGGGGCCTTTTCCGGAGCTCCGCCGGAGGGGGCATCGATCACAGAGGGCTTCTACATCAACACCATAGCCCTTCCGATGAAGTGTGAGTAGTTTACCTCAGACCTACGGGTCCATAGTTTTTAGCTAGATGGCTTCTTCTCTCTTTTTGGCTCTCAATACAAAGTTCTCCCCCTCTCTTGTGGAGATCTAGTCAATGTAATCTTCTTTTGCGGTGTGTTTGTTGAGACTCATGAATTGTGGGTTTATGATCAAGTTTATCTATGAACAATATTTGAATCTTCTCTGAATTCTTTTATGTATGATTGGTTATCTTTGCAAGTCTCTTTGAATTATCAGTTTGGTTTGCCCTACTAGATTGATCTTTCTTGCAATGGGAGAAGTGCTTAGCTTTGGGTTCAATCTTGCGGTGTCCTTTCCCAGTGACAGTAGGGGCAGTAAGGCACAATCTGTATTGTTGCCATCGAGGATAACAAGATGGGGTTTATTTCATATTGCATGAGTTTATCCCTCTACATCATGTCATCTTGTTTAAAGCGTTACTCTGTTCTTATGAACTTAATACTCTAGATGCATGCTGGATAGCAGTCGATGTGTGGAGTAATATTAGTAGATGCAGGCAGGAATCGGTCTACTTGTCTCGGACGTGATGCCTATATATATAATCATACCTAGATATTCTCATAACTATGCTCAATTCTCTCAATTGCTCAACAGTAATTTGTTTACCCACCGTGAATACTTATGCTCTTGAGAGAAGCCACTAGTGAAACCTATGGCCCCCGGGTCTATCTTCCATCATATTAATCTTCCAATACTTAGTTATTTCCTTTGACATTTATTTTACTTTGCATCTTTTATTTCTCTTTATCATAAAAATACCAAAAATATTATCTTATCATATCTATCAGATCTCACTCTCGTAAGTGACCGTGTAGGGATTGACAACCCCTTATCACATTGTTGCCAGGATTTATTTGTTTGTGTAGGTGCGAGGGACTCGTGCGTGGCCTCCTACTGTATTGATACCTTGGTTCTCAAAAACTGAGGGAAATACTTACGCTACTTTGCTGCATCACCCTTTCCGCTTCAAGGGAAAACCAACGCAAATGCTCAAGAGGTAGCACTGAGGCATAGGGAATGACTTTTCATTCTCTTTCTATTTTTTGCCGTGGTCGGGTTTTGAGTATTTACTCAACTTCACACCTTGCAACACAGGCAATAACTCCTTCTTTGACTGTTCCATTTTGAACTACTTCAAAATCTTGTCAAGGTATGTACTCATTGAAAATATATCAAGCGTCTTAATCTATCTCTATAGATCTTGATGCTCAATATGTAAGTAGCTTCACCGAGGTCTTTCTTTGGAAAAACTCCTTTCAAACACTCCTTTATGCTTTCCAGAAAATTCTACATTATTTCCGATCAATCAATATGTCATTCACATATACTTATCAGAAATGTTGTAGTGCTCCCACTCACTTTCTTGTAAATACATGCTTCACCGCAAGTCTGTATAAAAGCATATGCTTTGATCACTTTATCAAACCATATATTCCAACTCCGAGATGCTTGCACCAGTCCATAGATGGATCACTGGAGCTTGCTCACTTTGTTAGCACCTCTAGGGTTGACAAAACCTTCTTGTTGCATCATATACAAGTCTTCTTTAAGAAATCCATTAAGGAATGCAGTTTTGACATCCATTTGCCAGATTTAATAAAATGTGGCAATTGCTGACATGATTCAGACAGACTTAAGCATTGCTACGAGTGAGAAAATCTCATCGTAGTCAACATCTTGAATTTGTCGAATACCTTTTGTGACAATTCGAGCTTTGTTGATAGTAACACTACTATCAGTGTCCGTTTAAGGCTGGAGGCCGATTAGGACTAGGAGAAGGGGGTCGCCCCCTTCCTTCTCCTTCTCCCTTCCCCCTTTCCTACTCCGTGTGAGAGGTGGAATCCTACTAGGACTAGGGAGTCCTAGTAGGACTCCACACCTTGGCGCGCCCCCTTAGGGCCGGCTGTCTCTCCCTCTCCCTCCTTTATATACGTGGCTAGGTGTCAGTGCCAAAACCGGCAGATCTTGGGTAGGGGGTCCCGAACTGTGCGTCTAAGGATCGATGGTAACAGGAGACAGGGGACACAATGTTTAACTAGGTTCGGGCCCTCTTGATGGAGGCAATACCCTACTTCCTACTTGATTGACTTTGATGAGTATAGGAGTTACAAGAGTTGATCTACCTCGAGATCGTATGTTGTGGTCTAAACCCTACAGGCATGATGAGTAATGTCATAATAATCTGTCGACTAGCCTGGCCTCGGCTTATATAATGTACTAGAGGCCTAGGATAACAAGTGTCCTAGTCGAATACGCCGGTGGAGAGGAGTCCTTGTCTTGATCACCAAGTCTTGTGGAATCTTCCTCGTGTATACATCGGTTGTCCGAATTGGCCCATGATCATACGGCCATGGGGGTCCTCGGCTCAATCCAACTGATTGGGAGACGACGTGGTGAGTACCCCCTAGTCCAGGAAACCGTCAGTAGCCCCCTGAAATGGTCTTCAAGTTGGGGACGCTCCTCGATTCTTCTGAACTATTCTTCATCTTCAGTCGTCGGTCTTGAAAACTGGTTCAACAAATCCTCCCATCTTTGATCTTGAGGATCGCCGAAGTAAATCCAAAGAGTTTACACGTCGGGTATCCGAGGAGCCCCTTTAAGTTATCGGCCTTTATCAATGCCTTGTTATTTTTATGCCACACCTCGGGTTTGAAGTTGTTCCCGGGCAGCAGCGTCCTCTTGCGTCCGAGCTCAAACGCCGAACTGCATTCGTGGTATCTTTTGCAGCCGAGCACCAACGTCGGACCGCTTCGGAGCTCCAACGCCAGAATGTATCCGAGCTCTAACTCCGGACTGTATCCGAACTCCAACGCCGGACTATATCTGAGGTGTCATAAATCACCTTGGTTCAAAAAAGTTGAAGGAGTTTAGCCGAGCTTAATGCCGGAAATGCCCTTTATGGAGCTAGCCACTAGCACCCGAGCTTTATGCTGGACTGCTTCCGAGGTGGTGCACCACCTCGACTACGGGCCGATTTTTTGTCAATATTTTTGATTGGTGCAATTTATTCTCTGCCGAGATATATAGCCAGTAGCCCTCAAGGTGTGTATCGGTCTAAAACCCGAGATGCACCTGAAGGATGACATAAGACCGCTGATCCCAGTAGCCCCTAAGACTCAGGTTGATTCACAAAATTGGCCTGAGGATCAACTCCTAGCTCGGTAGAATACTCCCGGACACAAAAAGCGGTGTGCAAATTCCTTGAGACTCAGGTTGGGTGCGGCCGACCAACCTGAGGATCATAATCTCCTCGAAAGCTATATTGCACTTTAAATTTTCTGCATTGGATTGTCAATGCAGTAACCCCCGAGACACTGGTCGGGTGGCAACACCAGATCAGGGGATCGATACGCCCCTTTCAATATTAGTGAATGATAAGCCCGAAGCCCAGTAGCCCCCGAGCCTTAATGTGAGCACGGGTGGCCGAATTAAGGATCGATATCCAGAGTAAAACCACAAATTATGTGTAATGATTCTACGTATCCAAGTACTTTACATCATTAATGCTCGTATCCGCTTTGTACAAAACTTTGTTGACTGACCATCGGCTTCAACCTCCTCGGCCAGAAGCCGGGGAGTGTTTGTCCTACTTTATAAAGCCGTTATAAGGGAAAAGATTTATGGAAAACAAGGCAATCCGGCCATAAGGTTTTATAAACAAAGGTACGCGGAGAGATATGTTATATTACTTAATGTAAGAAACATCTTCCAAGGAAAATAGTCCCGCTATCGGTTCCTTTCTTTGGGTCGTCATGCTTATCATGATCATGAAACCTCACCTCTGATCAATGTGGGAGGAAAATATTGAGGATTTAGTTCGGGGAAAGTTCCCAAACTCTGTGGTATTAATGAACCAAAATTTTTACTTCTGTCGTTGCCGACCAATGTGATCCTTTAAGATCGTTAGCTTTCGGCTTCACCCAGTCTGAGGTACTAACTTGGTGCTCCCTTTACCGCCTAGCTGAACAATCAGGAACGTAGGGGTAAGCACAGGAGCTAGACAACCCAGCTTGGCAAAAATCTTAAGTCAAATTGATGCATATTTATGGCTTTATAACGATGATTACGGAAGGTAGCCTTGTATATTAAATACAAATGATGATGCTATGTTTATTTTGACTCCGTTGCGACCGTTTATCAGTTGAAAGTGGCCCATTGTCGGCTTCTACCCCTTTGTAGATACTACGCAGGGTGTCTCTACAATAACAAGACAACCCTTAGCCGACGTCTCGGTGCCCGTAGGCGGTTGTGTTAGCGGAAACGAAGCAATTAGATATGCGGGCTTTATAACTTTCACTTAGTCATAGGAGCTTTAAACTGGGGAAGCTAGCTATGAGCCCCTGGTTAGTGTTCGGCGACATCCGAGGTCAAGCCGTAAACACTTCGGCTAATGTTATGAATGGCCCATCATTTAACATAGTCATCGGATCGCTGACCAGTTTACGCTAATTGTGATAGTCAGTTTTCGGCTTTCTCCACTAAGGTGCTTACCCATGCGAGCTGAAAGCACAATTGTAGTGGTTCTACCTTTGCACACCTAGCCGAACAAAGCGGAACGTAGGAGGCAAGCACAGGAGCCGGGCAACCCAACTATTGACCGAAGACACAATTCGAAACCGATGCATATTTAGCAATATCTGAGAATGTTTTTGCCGAATCTCTAAAGGTGTCTGGCATTACACTGCGAGACTTAGGATGGAAACACACAAATAGTTTAAAAGTGCCATAAGCTTGGAAAACCAAAAAACAATAGTAAAAACTTGACATCCAAACAAGATCAAGTGTTCGGTGCCAATCCGAAAATTGGAAAAAAATTGTGCTGCTGTCATGCTTTGACATGACACATCCGATCTCAAGACTTCACGCGGGTCAGCCTACGGCTTCAAGCTCCTTATCCCAAAGGCGGAGTACTTCTCCAAGGTTAGTTTAGCAAACTAAAATCGAGCGGCTTGTAGAGAGAAGACAGGCTATTCGGCTATTGACCATACACTCGAGTCGAAAAAGGAGCGGTAGAAAAAGACTTTGCAACGACCAAGAAGAAAACACATGTACTATAAAACAACTCATATAAATTTTAAGAGCCCCCCAGTGACTTGGGTAAAAGAATTTTATGTATAATGATTGTATGTACCGAAGTACTTATATCATATATGTGTTCACCTGAACTTTAAACGCGTCTTAACCGACCGTCGGCTTCTTCCTCTTCATTCAAGGGCCGAAAAGTGTTATGTACTCCACCTGTCGAGAATATCGATGGTGTTTCCGATAACCAGGCAATCAGGCCATAAGGCTGTAACAGACAAAGCGTGCTTAGGGAACTTATGCTATATTACTGACGAAGTGTAAGAAGCATCTTCAAAGATAATAGTACCTCCACCGATACCTTTCTTTGGTTGCTCATTGTTACTATGAGACTTGTGCAATAGTTTTTTGTATTCATGAGTTCCGTTGTGTGCCGACCATAATTGAAAACAATAAGAGCGCTAGCTTTCGGCTTCACCCAGTCTGAGGTCCGAGCTCGGATGACCCGATCGTGACAATCGCAGAGGTGCTCCCTTTACTCCCTAGCCGAACAATCAGGAACGTAGGGGTAAGCATGGGAGCCAGGCAACCCAGCTTGCGAAACACTTAAGTCAACATGGTGCATATTGTGGCGTAATACACGAATAAGGAACGAAGCCATACAAGTATAATCATATGCAAGAGGAAAGCTTCATAAAGGAAGCCTCCAAGTAAATGGGGTATTTAAATTTGCTTGCAACAAACAAGGTTTTCACAAAGAAAGTTTTTCACAAATGACTTTTTGTCAAAAAAGCATAATGCTTGGTCGAACCGAACGAAATTTAAAACTGAAGGTATTTAAGCATGGAAGCAACTTAGTTGGTTAATGTGCTCAGTGTCGATGCATGACCCGAGCTTACGGCGGGACAAGGTCCCAGCCCCCAAGCCGGTCCCGAGGTGGCGGAGCGAAGAGCTCGGCACTCCGAAGTGGCGACATAGCACGACCAATGCAGGCCGGCAGTGTGACGCCGAAGTCCCCGGCGTGGCTTAATGAGGTAATGACGAAGCCCTCGATCCAGCTGAGGTGACGTGGTACGTCGGTACGCTGAGGTCACAACGCTGCCTGACCCGGATCCTTTACCTGTGCACAGAAAATAGTGCAAGCCGGAGATAATAGGAATAATAAAAAAAATGTTGCATAATTAACAATTTACGCAAAGTGAGTAATAAAAGAAATATGGCCCGTGTGCCGAACACTCAATGAGGTAGAGCTCTCTCAGCGATGTCGAAGTCCCCGAGGCAACCGAACATGTCGGTATGGCGATTCGACCAACGAGGTGATTGATATGTCTCCAACGTATCTATAATTTTTGATTGCTCCATGCTATATTATCTACTGTTTTGGACATTATTGGGCTTTATTATCCACTTTTATATTATTTTTGGGACTAACCTATTAACCGGAGGCCCAACCCAGAATTGCTGTTTTTTGCCTATTTTTGGGTTTCGAAGAAAAGGAATATCAAACGGAGTCCAAACGGAATAAAACCTTCGAGAACGTGATTTTCTCACCGAACATGATCCAGGAGACTTGGACCCTACGTCAAGAAACAAACGAGGAGGCCACGAGGTAGGGGGCGCGCCTACCCCCCCCCCCCCCCAGGCGCGCCCTCCACCCTCGTGGGCCCCCTGTTGCTCCACCGACATACTCCTTCCTCCTATATATACCTACATACCCCCAAAGGATCAGATACGGAGCCAAAATCCTAATTCCACCGCCGGAACTTTCTGTATCCACGAGATCCCATCTTGGGGCCTGTTCCGGAGCTCCGCCGGAGGGGGTATCCATCACGGAGGGCTTCTACATCAACACCATAGCCCTCCGATGAAGTGTGAGTAGTTTACCTCAGACCTACGGGTCCATAGTTATTAGCTAGATGGCTTCTTCTCTCTTTTGGATCTCAATACAATGTTCTCCCCCTCTCTTGTGGAGATCTATTCGATGTAATCTTCTTTTTGCGGTGTGTTTGTTGAGACCGATGAATTGTGGGTTTATGATCAAGTCTATCTATGAACAATATTTGAATCTTCTCTGAATTCTTTTATGTATGATTGGTTATCTTTGCAAGTCTCTTCGAATTATCAGTTTGGTTTGGCCTACTAGATTGATCTTTCTTGCAATGGGAGAAGTGCTTAGCTTTGGGTTCAATCTTGCGGTGTCCTTTCCAGTGACAGTAGGGGCAGCAAGGCACGTATTGTATTGTTGCCATCGAGGATAACAAGATGGGGTTTTCATCATATTGCATGAGTTTATCCCTCTACATCATGTCATGTTGCTGAAGGCGTTACTCTGTTTTCATTAACTTAATACTCTAGATGCATGCTGGATAGCGATCGATGAGTGGAGTAATAGTAGTAGATGCAGGCAGGAGTCGGTCTACTTGTCTCGGACGTGATGCCTATATACATGATCATACCTAGATATTCTCATAACTATGCTCAATTCTGTCAATTGCTCAACAGTAATTCGTTCACCCACCGTAAAATACCTATGCTCTTGAGAGAAGCCACTAGTGAAACCTATGGCCCCCGGGTCTATCTTCATCATATTAATCTTCCAATACTTAGTTATTTCCTTTGCTTTTTACTTTGCTTTTATTTTACTTTGCATCTTTATCATAAAAATACCAAAAATATTATCTTATCATATCTATCAGATCTCACTCTCGTAAGTGGCCGTGTAGGGATTGACAACCCCTTATCGCGTTGGTTGCGAGGATTTATTTGTTTTGTGCAGGTGCGAGGGACTCGCGCGTAGCCTCCTACTGAATTGATACCTTGGTTCTCAAAAACTGAGGGAAATACTTACGCTACTTTACTGCATCATCCCTTCCTCTTCAGGGAAAACCAACGCAGTGCTCAAGAGGTAGCAAGAAGGATTTCTGGCGCCGTTGTTGGGGAGTCTATGCAAAAGTCAATATACCAAGTACCCATCACAATCCTTATCTCCCGCATTACATTATTTTCCATTTGCCTCTCTTTTTCCACTCCCCCACTTCACCCTTGCCGTTTTATTCGCCCTCTCTCTCTCTATCCTCCCTCTCTTTTTCTATTTGCCTCTTTTTGCCCGCTTGCTTTTTGTTTGCTTGTGTGTTGTATTGCTTGCTTATCACGATGGCTCAAGGTAACACTAAATTGTGTGACTTTACCAATACCAACAACAATGATTTTATTAGCACTCCGATTGCTCCTCTTACCGATGCTGAATCTTGTGAAATTAATGCCGCTTTGCTGAATCTTGTCATGAAAGATCCGTTTTCCGGCCTTCCTAATGAAGATGCTCCTACCTGTCTAAATAGCTTCGTTGATTTGTGTGATATGCAAAAGAAGAAAGATGTGGATAACGATATTGTTAAATTGAAGCTATTTCCTTTTTCGCTTAGAGATCGTGCTAAAGCTTGCTTTTTGTCTTTGCCTAAAAATAGTATTGATTCATGGAATAAGTGCAAAGATGCTTTTATCTCTAAGTATTTTCCTCCCACTAAGATCATCTCCCTTAGAAACGATATTATGAATTTTAAGCAACTTGATCATGAACATGTTGCACAAGCCTGGGAGAGGATTAAATTAATGATATGTAATTGCCCTACTCATGGTTTGAATTTGTGGATGATTATACAAAAATATTATGTCGGATTGAATTTTGCTTCTAGAAATCTTTTAGATTCGGCTGCGGGAGGCACTTTTATGGAAATCACTTTAGGAGAAGCTACTAATTAAACTCCTAGATAATATTATGGTTAATTATTCTCAATGGCATACTGAAAGATCTACTAATAAAAAGGTGCATGCGATAGAAGAAATTAATGTTTTGAGTGGAAAGATGGATCAACTTATGAAATTATTTGCTAATAAGAATGTTTCTTCTAATCCTAATGATATGCCCTTGTCTACTTTGATTGAGAATAATAATGAATCTATGGATGTGAATTTTGTTGGTAGGAATAATTTTGGTAACAACGCATATAGAGGAAATTTTAATCCTAGGCCCTATCCTAGTAATCCCTCTAATAATTATGGTAATTCCTACAATCATTCTTATTTTGAATCTAATATTAAAGAATTTATTACTTTGCAAAAGAATTTCAATGCTTTGATTGAAGAAAAATTGCTTAAGATTGATGAGTTGGCTAGGAACGTTGATAGAATTTCTCTTGATGTTGATTCTTTGAAACTTAGATCTATTCCACCTAAGCATGATATCAATGAGTCTCTAAAAGCCATGATAATTTCCATTGATGAGTGCAAATAAAGAACCGCTAGGATGCGTGCTAAGAAAGATGCCTTTATAAGAGCGTGTTCTTCTAGTTCCTACGAAAATAAAGATGAAGATCTAAAAGTTATTGATGTGTCCCCTATTAAATATTTGTTTTGCAATATGAATCTTAATAATGATGGGACTGAATATGATCCACCTTTACCTAGAAGGTGTTCCAAGAATTCGGAGTTTTTAGATCTTGATGCTAAAATTGATGAAAGTGGGATCGAAGAAATTAAAACCCTAGATGTTGCTAAACCCACTATTTTGGATTTCAAGGAATTTAATTATGAAAATTTCTCTTTGATTGATTGTATTTCCTTGTAGCAATCCGTGCTAAATTCTCCTCACGCTTATAGTCAAAATAAAGCGTTCACTAAACATATCGTTGATGCCTTGATGCAATCTTATGAAGAAAAACTTGAGTTAGAAGTTTCTATCCCTAAAAAACTTTATGATGAGTGGGAACCAACTATTAAAATTAAGATTAAAGATCATGAGTTCTATGCTTTATGTGATTTGGGTGCTAGTGTTTCCACGATTCCAAAGACTTTGTGTGATTTGTTAGGTTTCTGTGATTTTGATGATTGCTCTCTAAACTTGCACCTTGCGGATTCCACTATTAAGAAACCTATGGGAAGAATTAATGATGTTCTTATTGTTGCAAATAGGAATTATGTACCCGTAGATTTTATTGTTCTTGACATAGATTGCAATCCTTCATGTCCTATTATTCTTGGTAGACCTTTCCTTAGAACGATTGGTGCAATTATTGATATGAAGGAAGGAAATATTAGATTCCAATTTCCGTTAAGTAAAGGCATGGAACACTTTCCTAGAAAGAAAATTAAATTACCTTATGAATCTATTATGAGAGCCACTTATGGATTGCCTACCAAAGATGGCAATACCTAGATCTATCCTTGCTTTTTATGCCTAGCTAGGGGCGTTAAACGATAGCGCTTGTTGGGAGGCAACCCAATTTTATTTTTATTCCTTGCTTTTTGCTCCTGTTTAGTAATAAATAATTTATCTAGCCTCTGTTTAGGTTGTGTTTTTTGTGTTTAATTAGTGTTTGTGCCAAGTAGAACCGTTGGGAAGACTTGGGGAAAGTCTTGATATCTTGCTGTAAAAAACAGAAACTTTAGCGCTCACGAGAACTGCTGCCATTTTTATTTGGAAAGTTCTATTTAGTTAATTATTTTTGAAGATGATTAATAGATAAATTCCTCACGTCCAGAAATTTATTTTAGAATTTTTGGGGTTCCAGATCTTGCGCTAGCTACAGATTACTACAGACTGTTCTGTTTTTGACAGATTCTGTTTTTGTGTGTTGTTTGCTTATTTTGATGAATCTATGGCTAGTAAAATAGTTTATAAACCATAGAGAAGTTGGAATACAGTAGGTTTAACACCAATATAAATAAAGAATGAGTTCATTACAGTACCTTGAAGTGGTCTTTTGTTTTCTTTCGCTAACGGAGCTCACGAGATTTTCTACTTTAAGTTTTGTGTTGTGAAGTTTTCAAGTTTTGGGTAAAGATTTGATGGATTATGGAACAAGGAGTGGCAAGAGCCTAAGCTTGGGGATGCCCATGGCACCCCCAAGATAATCTAAGGACACCTAAAAGCCAAAGCTTGGGGATGCCCCGGAAGGCATCCCCTCTTTTCGTCTACTTCTATCGGTAACTTTACTTGGAGCTATATTTTTATTCACCACATGATATGTGTTTTGCTTGGAGCGTCTTGTATGATTTGAGTCTTTGCTTTTTAGTTTACCACAATCATCCTTGCTGTACACACCTTTTGAGAGAGCCATACATGATTTGGAATTTGTTAGAATACACCATGTGCTTCACTTATATCTTTTTGAGTTATATAGTTTTGCTCTAGTACTTCACTTATATCTTTTAGAGCATGGTGGTGGATTTGTTTTATAGAAACTATTGATCTCTCATGCTTCACTTAGATTATTTTGAGAGTCTTAAATAGCATGGTAATTTTCTTAAATAATCCTAATGTGCTAGGTATTCAAGATTAGTAAAAAATTCTTATGAGTGTTTTGAATACTAAGAGAAGTTTGATGCTTGATGATTGTTTTGAGATATGGAGGTAATAATATCAAAGTCGTGCTAGTTGAGTAGTTGTGAATTTGAGAAATGCTTGTGTTGAAGTTTGCAAGTCCCGTAGCATGCACGTATGATAAACGTTATGTAACAAATTTGAAACATGAGGTGTTATTTGATTGTCTTCCTTATGAGTGGCGGTCGGGGACGAGCGATGGTCTTTTCCTACCAATCTATCCCCCTAGTAGCATGCGTGTAGTGCTTGGTTTTTGATGACTTGTAGATTTTTGCAATAAGTATGTGAGTTATTTGTGACTAATTTTGAGTCCATGGATTATACGCACTCTCACCCTTCCATCATTGCTAGCCTCTTCGGTACCGTGCATTGCCCTTTCTCACATTGAGAGTTGGTGCAAACTTCGCAGGTGCATCCAAACCCCGTGATATGATACGCTTTTTCACACATAAACATCCTTATATCTTCCTCAAAACAGCCACCATACCTACCTATTATGGCATTTTCATAGCCATTCCGAGATATATTGCCATGCAACTTTCCACCATTCAGTTTATCATGACACATTTATCATTGTCATATTGCTTAGCATGATCATGTAGTTGACATAGTATTTGTGGCAAAGCCATCGTTCATAAGTCTTTCATACATGTCACTCTTGGTTCATTGCATATCTCGGTACACCGCCGGAGGCATTCATATAGAGTCATATCTTGTTCTAAGTATCGAGTTGTAATTCTTGAGTTGTAAATAAATAGAAGTGCGATGACCATCATTCATAGAGCATTGTCCTAAAAAAAGAGAAAGGCCAAATATATATATATATATATATATATATATATATATAAGGGACAATGCTACTATCCTTTGCCACACTTGTGCTTCAAAGTAGCACCATAATCTTCATGATAGCGAGTGTTTTGTTTTGTCACTTTCATATACTAGTGGGAAATTTTCATTATAGAACTTGGCTTATATATTCCAACAATGGGCCTCCTCAAGTGCCCTAGGTCTTCGTGAGCAAGCAAGTTGGATGCACACCCACTTAGTTTCTTTTGTTGAGCTTTCATACATTTATAGCTCTAGTGCATCCATTGCATGGCAATGTACTCCTTGCATTAACATCAATCGATGGGCATCTCCATAGCCCATTGATTAGCCTCGTTGATGTGAGACTTTCTCCTTTTTTTTCTCCACATAACCCCCATCATATTCTATGCCACCCATAGTGCTATATCCATGGCTCGCGCTCATATATTGCGTGAAAGTTTATATGTTTGAGACTACTAAAGTATGAAACAATTGCTTGGCTTGTCTTCGGGGTTGTGCATGATGAGAGCATTCTTGTGTGACGAAAATGGAGCATGACTAAACTATATGATTTTGTAGGGATGAACTTTCTTTGGCCATGTTATTTTGAGAGGACATAATTGCTTAGTTAGTATGCTTGAAGTATTATTATTTTTATGTCAATATGAACTTTTATCTTGAATCTTTCAGATCTGAATATTCATACCACAATTAAGAAGAATTACATTAAAATTATGCCAAGTAGCACTCCGCATCAAAAATTCTATTTTTATCATTTACCTACTCGAGGACGAGCATGAATTAAGCTTGGGGATGCTTGATACGTCTCCAACGTATCTATAATTTTTGATTGCTCCATGCTATATTATCTACTGTTTTGGACATTATTGGGCTTTATTATCCACTTTTATATTATTTTTGGGACTAACCTATTAACCGGAGGCCCAGCCAGAATTGCTATTTTTTTGCCTATTTTAGGGTTTCGAATAAAAGGAATATCAAACGGAATGAAACCTTCGGGAACGTGATTTTCTCACCGAACATGATCCAGGAGACTTGGACCCTACGTCAAGAAACAAAGGAGGAGGCCACGAGGTAGGGGCGCGCCTACCCCCCCCCCCAGGCGCGCCCTCCACCCTCGTGGGCCCCCTGTTGCTCCACCGACGTACTCCTTCCTCCTATATATACCTACGTACCCCCAAACGACTAGATACAGAGCCAAAATCATAATTCCACCGCCACAACTTTCTGTATCCACGAGATCCCATCTTGGGGCCTGTTCCGGAGCTCCGCCGGAGGGGGTATCCATCACGGAGGGCTTCTACATCAACACCATAGCCCTTCCGATGAAGTGTGAGTAGTTTACCTCAGACCTTCGGGTCCATAGTTATTAGCTAGATGGCTTCTTCTCTCTTTTTCGATCTTAATACAATGTCCCCCCCCTCTCTTGTGGAGATCTATTTGATGTAATCTTCTTTTTGCGGTGTGTTTGTTGAGACCGACGAACTGTGGGTTTATGATCAAGTCTATCTATGAATAATATTTGAATCTTCTCTAAATTCTTTTATGTATGATTGGATATCTTTGCAAGTCTCTTCGAATTATCAGTTTGGTTTGGCCTACTGGATTAATCTTTCTTGCAATGGGAGAAGTGCTTAGCTTTGGGTTCAATCTTGCGGTGTCCTTTCCCGGTGATAGTAGGGGCAGCAAGGCACATATTGTATTGTTGCCATCGAGGATAACAAGATGGGGTTTTCATCATATTGCATGAGTTTATCCCTCTACATCATGTCATCTTGCTTAAAGCGTTACTCTATTTTCATTAACTTAATACTCTAGATGCATGCTGGATAGCGGTCGATGAGTGGAGTAATAGTAGTAGATGCAGGCAGGAGTTGGTCTACTTGTCTCAGACGTGATGCCTATATACATGATCATACCTAGATATTCTCATAACTATGCTCAATTCTGTCAATTGCTCAACAGTAATTCGTTCACCCACCGTAAAATACCTATGCCCTTGAGAGAAGCCACTAGTGAAACCTATGGCCCTCGGGTCTATCTTCATCATATTAATCTTCCAATACTTAGTTATTTCCTTTGCTTTTTACTTTGCTTTTATTTTACTTTGCATCTTTATCATAAAAATACCAAAAAATATTATCTTATCATATCTATCAGATCTCACTCTTGTAAGTGGCCGTGTAGGGATTGACAACCCCTTATCACGTTGGTTGCGAGGATTTATTTGTTTTGTGCAGGTGCGAGGGACTCGCGCGTAGCCTCCTACTGGATTGATACCTTGATTCTCAAAAACTGAGGGAAATACTTACGCTACTTTACTGCATCATCCCTTCCTCTTCGGGGAAAACCAACGCAGTGCCCAAGAGGTAGCAGTGATCATGCGAGCCGATTGGGACGACGACGTCGGCTTGCCAAAGTGACCGCGTGACGCAGTCGAAATCGATCACCTACACACATAAAATAGTGCGGTACAAAAAGGATAATTGCTTTTCACAAAAATAATTTATTGAAAGGGATGTGGCATGGCGCCGAAGTCATGTCGATGCAGGGCGTCGGCGTGACGCGGTGAAGGCGTGGCCAAGCCTGAATTCGCAGGCCGGTCTGACTTCCGGATGCGGCACTCGCCGAACTGTATACGGAAACTGACCAAACCACCACGCGACCGTTGTTAATGCGGCCACCATTTGATAGACCTATGTGCAGATGATGAAACAAATCAGAGTAATAATTCCTTGGGAGAAATAAACCCAAGCAAGAAAAAATACTAGGATTAATAGCACCTGGTTTACGTGTCGTAGCAATCTGAAGAAAGGTTACTCCCAAAATTGGGACTCGATCCGCACACCCATTGCCTGATGGGCGATAAAGCGTCGACATGGAGATGCTGGCAAAGGTGGGCTCGCCGAGGCAAAGCCCCCGGTCCAGCTAACGTGACGAAGCTGGTCGGCTGGTGACGCCGAAGTCACTGGAGTATGTTGATGAAGAAATAGCAAAGTTCCCGGTCTAGCCGAGATGACGGAGCGGGTCAGTAAGGAGACGTTGCAGCTGTCATGTCAGCCGAGGTGTTGAAGCAGTTCGGCGTGATGGACATCGGCTTGAAAAAGCAACAGTGCAGCCATGCTGACGCTGGTCATAACTTGTGACGCGGTCAATGCCGGATTGATGAAGTGACTGAGCGGCGATGTCGGCGCGCCTGACCCGTGCAATCCGTGGTGCGATGGTGTTGATGATGATTTATCCTTCGCGATGCCGAACTCTTGTTCGGCTTGCCGAGCTGATAATCCGATAAGGTTAGGCTCGGCTCGATGAAGCGACGATCTGTCTAGCGCAGGTTGGCAGACGTGGAGCAATGTTACCGGACTGGTGTGACACCAGCGCGATGGTGAAGAGTGCCTCAAAGAAGGCTTAAAATTTTATGGGCACGTGTTAAAAACAATGCATAATACCATATATAGAAGAAAATTTCTTTAAAAAGGTTGTTCAATATCACGTTCATAAAGAAACATGAATTCTGGTCGGATCCATATTCGCGCAGAAAATAGATCTGAAAAGTGATGCATTAATTGGAAGGTTCCTGGGGTTTGGACGGTCGGATTGAGCTGAAATTTGGAGGGGTGGTAGATATAGGAATTCTGCAGCCGATCAATGGTTGGATCTTCCAAAGGACATCCGAGCTAGGTGCTAGAGACCACGCCCTAAACTCGTCCAGATTCCCGTTCAGATTTGACAGGGCTCCGGTATATCGTAGATTGCCGGAAATTCCTCCATCGGAACTCGACGAAATTTTGCATGGTTGTTGTAGACTCAATTCCGCACAATTCCACCAAAGGAATCGTCAATGCGATGCTCGAGAAAGTGGTGGGAGCGGATACAAGTTCGCTGTTTGGAAAAATAGCACAGTCGCCCGAGGGCAATGTTGACGTTGAGCCCCCGAGCTCCATGGATGATTCCTCCATGATCTTGATAGAGATCAGAGTTGATGTTGATGAAGGCCCCCGTCCGAGCATGACAATCAGAGATGGAGCGCGGTCCTCAGTCGAGCCAAGGTGACCAGTCGAGCCGGCGACGAAGATGCCGGCGTCGCAGTTGATCTGCGGGCAGGCCATTTATCCTTTGCCGATCACACAGCGGAACTCTCAATGAAAGCACCATTGTCGGTGTCAAAACCGGCAGATCTCGGGTAGGGGGTCCCGAACTGTGCGCCTAAGGATCGATGGTAACAGGAGACAGGGGACACGATGTTTACCCAGGTTCGGGCCCTCTTGATGGAGGTAATACCCTACTTCCCGCTTCATTGACTTTGATGAGTATAGGAGTTACAAGAGTTGATCTACCTCGAGATCGTATGTTGTGGTCTAAACCCTACAGGCATGATGAGTAATGTCATAATAATCTACAGACTAGCCTGGCCTCGGCTTATATAATGTACCAGAGGCCTAGGATAACAAGACTCCTAGTCGAATACGCTGGTGGAGAGGAGTCCTTGTCTTGATCACCAAGTCTTGTGGAATCTTCCTCGTGTATACATCGGCTGTCCGAACTGGCCCATGATCATACGACCATGGGGTCCTCGGTCCAATCCAACTAATTGGGAGACGACGTGGTGAGTACCCCCTAGTACAGGACACCATCACCAGGAGGCACCCCATAGACACACAAGTTGATCTTTTAGCCATGTGCGGTGTCCCCATCCATAGTTACACACCTCGGTCATATCGTTGTAGTGCTTAGGCAAAGCCCTACGTCGGTAACTTCATCATCACCGTCGTCACGCCGTCGTGCTGACGGAATTCTACCTCGGCCTCAACTAGATCAAGAGTTCGGAGGGATATCATCGAGCTAAACGTGTGCTGATCGCGGAGGTGCCGTGTGTTCGGTACTTGGATCGATTGGATCACGAAGACGTTCGACTACATCAACCGCGTTACTAAACGCTTCCGCTTTCGGTCTACGAGGGTACGTAGACACACTCTACCCTCTCGTTGCTATGCACCTCCTAGATAGATCTTGCGTGATCGTAGGTAATTTTTTTGAAATATTGTGTTCCCCAACACTAGTTTCATATTTCTAGCCTTTGCGAGATCATGTTCCATGAATATAATAGTGTCATCAGTGTATTGTAACAAGGAGACCCCCCCCCCCATCGACAAGGTGAGGAACGAGTCCTCCTACTTGGTCGTTCTCCTTGTCCCTACCGATAAGAACTGCCAACATATCTGCCACTATGTTGAATAGAGTAGGAGACATTGGATCCCCTTGTCTTAGGCCCTTATGAGCCTGAAAATAATGACCCATGTCATCATTCACCTTAATCCCCATGCTACCTTTTTGGATGAAGGAATCCACCCGTTTCCTCTAGGCTTCATTGAACCCCGTCATGCGCATAGCCTGCTAGAGGAAGGGCCATTTGACCTTATTGTACGCTTTCTCAAAATCCGCTTTGAAGATCACCCCATCTAGTTTTTTCGAATGGATTTCATGTAGAGTTTCGTGTAAGACAATAAGCCCCTAAAGATATGTCTTCCCGGCAAGAACTGTCTGATAAGACTACTAAGAAGATAGGATGGTATAACCGTATAAGCCGTAAGAAGGGCCAGCTAAACTGAACACTGATGCAACCTTGTATGCAGATGGACTGAACTGTACTAGAGGGCGGTCCTCCGTGATCAAACGGAGGCTTTATTGCGGGGAAGAATGAGAAATTGGACCACATGTCCGATGTCACGACAGAAGAGCGTGTGCACTAAGAAACATCCTGTTGTTGGCACATTAAGCATGTGTGGACAGAATGACCATGGAGTCCTATTGCATGGGCCTTGTCGAGGCAATGCTCTAGGGGTGATTCTTAGTGACTCCATTTTTCTTTGATTGTAGGTCTTATGAAAACAACTTTTGCCAACTGTCAAACAAGGTAATGGACGGGCAAAAATGGCATACTCGGATTCACCAGGCTTGTGGTTGGACTCTATTGCAATGGTTATCTATAGATGTATTTTTGGTTTAAGTAAAATAAACTTTCTAAGTTTGGAAAAAAAATTGTGCCACAAGAATTGTAAAAAAGAACTGTATTTCGGGGTTGCAGAAGGAAAAATATAAAGAGCGACAGACGCATCCATAGTTCCACAACCTACCAGATAGGATTGCGTTGTCGATAAGCATGACAGCTGGTGGCCATAGGCAAATGAGGAAAGTAGGTATGGATTGCCAATTTGGACAGGGTCGGTTGCCAACAAATAGCTCTCCATCCCGCCTGCTGATCTCACCACTCCATTCCCCGGCCACTCAAGTGCGTCGGTGTTAGAGGGAGAATGCGAGTGGCGAATGGTGGGTGGAGTACTATGGAAAAACCGCCTGTCTCACTAGCCGGCGGCCATGGTGGACTTGACACTTAGGCTCTGGTGGCCCGACCAGCCACAACCCCATGGAATTACAACCTGCGATGAGATCGGTAGTGATTTCATCAGCAGGCTCCCAGATGCCATCCTCAGCACCATCATCTCCCTCCTCCCCATCAAGGATGGCGGCCGCACGCCGGTCCTCTCCCCCCGATGGCGCCAGCTCTGGCGCTCCACACACCTCAATCTCGAGGTCCGCAACCCACCCCGTGGCTACCCCGTCTCCTCCACCGCCGTCACCCCCGCCGCTGCCTCCAAGATAATTTCCCAACACCTTGTCACCGCCCGTCGATTCTCCTTCCAGTGCCTCCTGGAAGGTGACCTATACACCCAGTTGGATAGTTGGTTCCACTCCCAAGCCCTTGCCAGACTCCAAGATCTCGATATCAGCTACCTATGCCCTCATCAACGTTCTGAGCCGAGAAACCCGCTGCCACCATCCTTATTCCGCTCTGCATCCACCCTCCTCGTTGCCAAGTTCAGCTATTGTGATTTCCCTGATGAGGTCTTGCCTTCCATGAACTTTCCCCTCCTCAAGCAACTCTCCTTGGTGTATGTTACCATCTCAGGGGAGGTCTTCCATAGACTGCTCTCTGGATGCCATGCCTTGGAGAGTTTTTACATGTCCGAAGTTCGTGGCGAGGGATGCCTTCATGTTAGCTCGCAGACTCTTAGAAGCATCGGTGTCCGCAATTCCTCTAAAGAAAAATTAGAGCTGGTGATCGAGGATGCTCCTTGCCTTGTAAGGATATACTATTACCTTTTAGTTGCTACGATGATGATTGTGTTACTATCCGGGTAATTAGGGCGCCTAAACTAGAGATATTGGGCCCTTTGTTACCTGTAGTCTCCAAGCTCGTCCCCCAGGTAGCAGCAACATCATCCTCTAATATTTCATTTGTCGTTCCTATATGCTGAGAATTTTTTGTTTATGTTCATTGTGTGTTTTTCTTCAGGGAATAAGCCCAGTTATCTCGGCAAACTGGATGCGCACCGTGAAGGTTTTTTGTCTCAGGTCTTCTGGCCTTGAATTGGACGCAGTTCTTAACATCCTCAGGTGGTTTCCCTATCTGGAAAAGCTCTACATCATTGTGAGTACTCATTTTGCTTGCTTTGAATGTTTGATTTGGTTGACGAATTATCTAGTCTAGTTTGCAACAGCTTTAACATATGCATGCTATTTCCATTTTGCAGTTTCAAAAACACAATGAGAAGGATAAGAAAAATCATCCTCAATATGACCCTTTATATCCAATCGAATGCCTTCAGACCCGTCTAAAAAAAGTGGTGTTTAAGGCATTCATAGGCTATGAGAAACAGGTTAGCTTTGCGAGGTTCTTTGTTTTGCATGCAAAAGCCCTCAAAAAAGTTGAATTTGAAGTATATGGCGAGTGCAACACTCTATCGGTGGCTTATCATCACACACTGCTAAAAGTGGAAAACAGAGCTTCTCGGGATGCTCAGTTTGAATTCAGGAGCAACCATCGTCGTACTGAGTATGATGCACATATCCATGATTTGTCCGTGGCCGACCCCTTCGGATAGCTGTAGACAGGGTTGATTCCTGAAGATTGCACCGTCTTAGTGTCTTGTGCTCATTCTGTAGATGAAGTTGATGCGTGGAGATTACATTGTCTTCTAGATGAGTGTGCTCAATTCTAGTTTAAAGTTCCTCTGTAATTCCGGTACTTATGAAGTTACCCCTGTTAAAACTGCAAAAGATGTTTTCGGATTCAAATAATAGTGCAATATGTAGAAGTTAAAATGGTTTGTAACCAGGAGGGAGCTGGTAACCCCTATTACCTTGTGAATTTGTGGCTTTGTTCTGCCTAATGTGGTCTAGAAACACATGCCTGTATTGGAAACTTCATACGCTTTTCAGTTTTATGCAGAACTATCAGAAGTTTATTTTCTGATTTGATTTTTCACGTACGTGTGAGACAGTGTTCGATGCTTAGGAAATGTCAGCCTGTAGGTTAAGAGCCCCTATGCTTTTCAAGCTACTACCTCTGTTCCAATTTAATTGACGTCCAAAATACTTGATGTTTGAAAATGCTGTTTGGTCACTAGCAGAAAAACGAAAAATGTAGAGGAGACGTTTCTGTAAGAAAACATCAATTATTTTGGAATGGATGAAGTGTACCCAAGCAAAATTCAGGAAGGAAACGGTTCTGTAAGGTTCTGGCTAGGTGCAGACTGAAGTTTGGCTAATGATCCTTAAATAGCTAGCCTGGGGGACTGGATGATATAATAATGTTCAAATTTGAACTAAAAATACGACACATATTTTGGAACGGAGGAAGTAGTTGATATGTTACTAAACGTTGAATTTAGTGAAATGAAATTGATTTCATCCTTGTACAAATTGGCAAATAATTTTATTAACAGTGTCGTATTGGGCTAATTAAGGACCTAGGAATAGTGTTGGCTTTTCGGCAGGATCCTGGTGTATACTGCCTCATAACTTGTTTTCAAGATTACTATCACTAGATAAGTAGTAATTCTGAAATATCGGTGTTGCTTTCAAAACCTTTTGTTTTCAACATTTTTCCGTTGCATTTTTGTCACTGTATATGGGGTACCCACACTCATATATAAGAGAGGCTTGAGATACTGAACGTACATGGGCAGCTTCAATGGAATTGGCCGCATTTTGTTGCTGGCCATAATATCTCTTTCCCATGGACATAAAAGAATCAGAAAGAAACATGTTGTTGGCTTGCTGTACATAGCAGTTTTTGTAGCTTCTTTTGCCTACACAACAGAAAGAATCGGTGGTATGAGTGCCTAGTGCCTACACAACACGGAAGAACCTACAACAAGCAAGTCATTTATGCATCTCAGCTAGATACCTGCAGAGCAACCAATGTCATCAGTCAAACCATTTTTTGCAATAATCATTCATTGAAAATCCATTCAAGTAGTAGACATTGTCTTCATCACTGTGTAAATTTTGCAAAAAGCTCAAAAGCTGAACCATCTCAGCATTATTGGACAAAACTGACATTGTAAACAGAGAACATCAATAAGACGACAGTCAATTTGTAGTGACACACCTTTCAAGTTCTATTGTTATGTTGACACATTGAGAACTTCCTTGAGTCCACAATTCTAGAGACCATGGAGCTACATGCTAAAGTAGACGCGGAGATGAGATTGAAAGAACTCCTGCGACAGGAAGAATTGAAGTGGGCATTGCGAGCTAAGGTTCGCAGAGTTGTCCAAGGGGACGCTAACACTCAATTCTTTCATATGATCGCCAATGACAAGCATAGAAAGAAAATAATCTTTCAGCTTGAGCAAGACGAGGGGACGATTTTAGGGCAGGAAAACCTAAAATTATACATAACCAATTACTACAAGTAGCTATTTGGGCCTCCGGAGGATAATTTCGTATCCTTGGATGAGTCGAGGGTTGAGGATGTTCCTCAACTTGCTGCGGATGAGAATGATATTTTGACCGCCCCATTTTTGGAGAAAGAGGTGTTTGAAGCTATTTCACAGATGAAGAATAATAAAGCTTCATGGCCGGATGAATTTCCGGCGGAGTTTTATAAAAAGTGCTGGCATATTATTAAAGGGGATTTGATACCGATGTTCCATGATTTATTCTCTGGACAGCTTCAGTTGTTTTAACTGAATTTTGGAACGATAACTTTGCTTCCTAAGAAAACAGAGGCTGTGAGAATTGAGTAGTTCAGGCCGACCTGTCTTCTTAACGTAAGTTCCAAAATTTTCATCAAGGTTGGGACTAATAGACTTACGTAGATAGCGCACTCTGTGGTGCAGCCGTCCCAAACTGCTTTCATGTCGAACAGAAATATCCTAGAAGGGGTTGTGGTCCTTCATGAAACGCTCCATAAAATTCACACGAAAAACCTAGACGGGGTTGTTTTCAAAGTGGATTTCGAGAAAGCGTACGATAAAGTCAAATGACCATTTCTTCAATAGGCCTTGCGTATGAAAGGTTTTGATCAGGCCTGGAGACATCAGGTAGAATCTTTCACGCAAAAAGGGAGTGTTGGAATTAAAGTGAATGACAACATAGATCACTACTTCCAAACACATAAGGGCCTGAGACAAGGAGATCCGATGTCACCTATTCTGTTCAACATAGTAGTCGACATGTTGACGAGTCTAATAGGAAGGGCTAAGGATGCTGGTCAGGTAGGTGGCCTGGTTCCTCATCTAGTTGATGGAGGTATGTCTATCCTACAGTACGCCGATGATACTATCATCTTCATGGAGCATGACTTGGCAAAAACAAGAAACCTGAAGCTGGTGTTATGCTTATTTGAACAATTGACCGGGTTAAAGATTAACTTTCATAAAAGTGAAATGTTCTGTTTTGGAAGAGCTAATGAGGAATAAGATGCTTACAAACAATTGTTCGGTGCGAATTGGGGGCTTTACCTTTCACGTATTTGGGTATACCAATTCACCATCGTAAGCTGACAAACAGAGAATGGAAGTGCATTGAGGATCGATTTGAGAAGAAACTGAGCTGCTGGAAGGGCAAGCTGATGTCATACGGAGGCTGATTAATTCTCATTAATTATGTTCTCACGAGTATGCCCATGTTTCTCTTGTCCTTTTTCGAGGTACCAGTTGGAATTCGGAAAAGGCTGGACTTCTATCGTTCCCGCTTCTTTTGGCAGAGTGATGAACTTAAGAAAAAATACAGACTCGCTAAATGGGATATTATTTGTCGACCGAAAGACCAAGGGGGTCTAGGTATTGAAAATCTTGAGGTGAAGAACAGATGTCTTCTCAGCAAGTGGTTGTATAAGTTATCTGTAGAGACGGAGGCCACATGGGCACATATTTTGCATAATAAGTACCTTCATTCCAAAACTTTGTCCCATGTGACAGTGAGGCAGACGGACTCGCCTTTTTGGAAAGGACCGATGAGAGTTAAATCAGTTTTTTTCAATAGGACAAAGTTTATAGTCGGAAACGGTACCACTACGAGATTCTGGGAGGATACATGGTTAGGGGAAACACCCCTCGCGCTTCAATATCCTTCACTTTATAGCATTGTTCAAAGAAGAGACGCTTACGTTGCAACAGTACTTCAGTCCACTCCTCTCAATATTCACTTCAGGAGGACGCTAGCCGGAAACCGTTGGGAAGCTTGGCTCCATCTTGTGAGAAGACTGATGGATGTTCAGCTTTCTCAACGGCCCGATCAGTTGTGCTGGAAGTTAACTAGGAATGGAGAGTTTACTGTTGGATTTCGGGTTCCAGCAAAACCCTTGAGGTTCGAACACTGGGGGCGCATGAAGATCTCTCCCGCATCTAGCTCACACCCTCACCGCGATCTCAAGGCTCAGTGCGTCGAACTCGCAGAACAAAGGGACACAAGATTTATACTGGTTCGGGTCATCGATGTGGTGTAATACCTGTTGGGGAACGTAGTAATTTCAAATTTCTCCTACGCACACACAGGATCATGGTGATGCATAGCAACAAGAGGGAGAGTGTTGTCCACGTACCCTCATAGACCGAAAGCGGAAGTGTTAGCACAACGTGGTTGATGTAGTCGTGCGTCTTCACGATCCGACCGATCAAGCACCGAACGCATGGCACCTCCGAGTTCTGCACACGTTCAACTCGATGACATCCCTCGAACTCCGATCCAGCCAAGCTTTGAGGGAGAGTTCCGTTAGCACGACGGCGTGGTGACGATGATGATGTTCTACCGACGCAGGGCTTTGCCTAAGCACCACTACGATATGACCGAGGTGGATTATGGTGGAGGGGGGCACCGCACACGGCTAAAAGATCTAAGAGATCAATTGTTGTGTCTATGGGGTGCCCCCTCCTCTGTATATAAAGGGGGGAGGAGGAGGGGGCCGGCCAAGAGGAGGAGGCGCGCCCAGGGGGCAATCCTACTCCTAGTAGGTTTTGCCCCCCTTTCCTATTCCAACTAGGAGAAGGGGAAGGAGGAGGTGGAGAGAAGGAAGGAGAAGGGGGGCCGCCACCCCCTTCCCTTTCCCAATTCAGATTGGGGCAAGCGGGGCCGCGCGCCACCTCCTGCTGCCTCTCCTCTTCCACCACTTTGGGCCCATGAGGCCCAATAACCCCCGGGGGGGGTTCCGGTTGTTGGGGAACATAGTAATTTCAAAAAAATTCCTACGCACACGCAAGATCATGGTTATGCATAGCAACGAGAGGGGAGAGTGTTGTCTATGTACCCTCATAGACCATTCGCGGAAGCGTTATATCAACGCGGTTGATGTAGTCGTACGTCTTCACGTCCGACCGATCCAAGTACCGAAAGCACGGCACCTCCGAGTTTTGCACACGTTCGGCTCGGTGACGTCCTCGCCTTCTCGATCCAGCAAGAGGGGCGAAGTAGTAGATGAGTTCCGGCAGCACGACGGCGTGGTGACGGTGTTGGTGAAGAACAATCTCCGCCGGGCTTCGCCTAAGCACTACGAAAACTATGACAGAGGATAAACTAGAGGGGATGGGGTTGCCGGCACACGGCTTGGTGTTTCTTGATGTCTCTTTGGTGCTAGCCCTACCCCTCTATTTATATGTTGAGCCCTGGGGTCGAAACTTGGAGTAAAAGCCTCCTCAAAGTCGGTTTCACCCGAAAGGAAAGAGTCCTTCTCGGACTCCAGGGCTAGACGCCAGGGTTCCCGGTGTCTACCCCCTAGACGCCGGGGTTCCTGGCGTCTAGCTTCTGGTCTCCGCAAAACTTCCTTTTGCACTTTCCAAAAGCCTCGTAGGCTTTCCCCTTTGGCCCAAATAAAGTGTTCTCATGCCCAAACATTTCGGGAAACATCTGGAACCCCTTCCAGTGAATTCCGGAACCCTTCCGGAGATTAAACACTACTATCCGATATATCAAACTTTATCTCCGGACCATTTCGGAGTTCCTCGTCATGTCCGTGATCTCATCCCGGACTCCGAACAACATTCGGTCATCAACATACATAACTCATATAGTACTATATCGTCAACGAACGTTAAGCGTGCGGACCCTACGAGTTCGAGAACTATGTAGACATGACCGAGACACCTCTCTGGTCAATAACCAATAGCGGGACCTGGATGCCCATATTGGCTCCTACATATTCTACGAAGATCTTTATCGGTCAGACCGCATAACAACATACGTTGTTCCCTTTGTCATCGGTATGTTACTTGCCCGAGATTCGATCGTCGGTATCTCAATACCTAGTTCAATCTCGTTACCAGAAAGTCTCTTTACTCGTTCCGTAATACATCATCCCGCAACTAACTCATTAGTTGCAATGCTTGCAAGGCTTATAGTGATGTGCATTACCGAGTGGGCCCAGAGATACCTCTCCAATAATCGGAGTGACAAATCCTAATCTCGAAATACGCCAACCCAACAAGTACCTTGGGAGACACCTGTAGAGCACCTTTATAATCACCCAGTTATGTTGTGACGTTTGGTGGCACACAAAGTGTTCCTCCGGTAAACAGGAGTTGCATAATCTCATAGTCATAGGAACATGTATAAGTCATGAAGAAAGCAATAGCAACAAACTAAATGATCAAGTGCTATGCTAACGGAATGGGTCAAGTAAATCACATCATTCTCCTAATGATGTGATCCCGTTAATCAAATGACAACTCATGTCTATGGTTAGGAAACATAACCATCTTTGATCAACGAGCTAGTCAAATAGAGGCATGCTAGTGACACTCTGTTTGTCGATGTATTCACACATGTATTATGTTTCCGGTTAATACAATTCTAGCATGAATAATAAACATTTATCATGATATAAGGAAATAAATAATAACTTTATTATTGCCTCTAGGGCATATTTCCTTCAGTCTCCCACTTGCACTAGAGTCAATAATCTAGTTCACATCGCCATGTGATTTAACATCAATAGTTCACATCACCATGTGATTAACACCCATAGTTCACATCGACATGTGACCAACACCCAAAGGGTTTACTAGAGTCAATAATCTAGTTCACATCGCTTATGTGATTAACACCCAAAGAGTACTGAGGTGTGATCGTGTTTTTCTTGTGAGAGAAGTTTAGTCAATGGGTCTGCCACATTCAGATCCGTAAGTATTTTGCAAATTTCTATGTCAACAATGCTCTGCATGGAGCTACTCTAGCTAATTGCTCCCACTTTCAATATGTATCCAGATTGAGACTTAGAGTCATCTGGATCAGTGTCAAAACTTGCATCAACGTAACCCTTTCCGACGAACCTTTTGTCACCTCCATAATCGAGAAACATATCCTTATTCCACTAAGGATAATTTTGACCAATGTCCAGTGATCTACTCCTAGATCACTATTGTACTCCCTTGCCAAACTCAGGGCAGGGTATATAATAGGTCAGGTACACAGCATGGCATACTTTATAGAACCTATGGCTGAGGCATAGGGAATGACTTTCATTCTCTCTCTATCTTCTACCGTGGTCGGGTTTTCAGTCTTACTCAACTTCACTCCTTTGTAACACAGGCAAGAACTCCTTCTTTGACTGTTCCATTTTGAACTACTTCAAAATCTTGTCAAGGTATGTACTCATTGAAAAACTTATCAAGCATCTTGATCTATCTCTATAGATCTTGATGCTCAATATGTAAACAACTTCACCGAGGTCTTTCTTTGAAAAACTCCTTTCAAACATTCCTTTATGCTTTGCAGAATAATTCTACATTATCTCCGATCAACAATATGTCTTTCACATATACTTATCAGAAATGTTGTAGTGCTCCCACTCACTTTCTTGTAAATACAGGCCTCACCGCAAGTCTGTATAAAACTATATGCTTTGATCAACTTATCAAAGCGTATATTCCAACTCCGAGATGCTTGCACCAGTCCATAGATGGATCGCTGGAGCTTGCATATTTTGTTAGTACCTTTAGGATTGACAAAACCTTCTGGTTGCATCATATACAATTCTTCTTTAATAAATCCATTAAAGAATGCAGTTTTGTTTATCCATTTGCCAGATTTCATAAAATGCGGCAATTGCTAACATGATTTGGACAGACTTAAGCATAGATACGAGTGAGAAACTCTCATCGTAGTCAACACCTTGAACTTGTCGAAAACCTTTTTGCGACAATTCTAGCTTTGTAGATAGTAACACTACTATCAGCATCCGTCTTCCTCTTGAAGATCCATTTAATTTCAACGGCTCGCCGATCATTGGGCAAGTCAATCAAAGTTCTCATACATGGATCTCATCTCAGATTTCATGGCCTCAAGCCATTTTGCGGAATCTGGGCTCATCATCGCTTCCTCATAGTTCGTAGGTTCGACATGGTCAAGTAACATGACCTCCAGAACAGGATTACCGTACCACTCTGGTGCGGATCTCACTCTGGTTTACCTACGAGGTTCGGCAGTAACTTGATCTGAAGTTACATGATCATCATCATTAGCTTCCTCACTAATTGGTGTAGTAGTCACAGGAACAGACTTCTGTGATGAACTACTTTCCAATAAGGGAGCAGGTACAGTTACCTCATCAAGTTCTACTTTCCTCCCACTCACTTCTTTCAAGAGAAACTCCTTCTCTAGAAAGGATCCATTCTCAGCAATGGATATCTTGCCTTCGGATCTGTGATAGAAGGTGTACCCAATATTTTCTTTTGGGTATCCTATGAAGACGCACTTCTCCGATTTGGGTTCGAGCTTATCATGTTGAAACTTTTTCACATAAGCATCGCAGTCCCAAATTTTAAGAAACGACATCTTAGATTTCTTGCTAAACCATAGTTCATACTGTGTCATCTCAACGGATTTAGATGGTGCCCTTTTTAATGTGAATGCAGTTGTCTCTAATGCATAACCCCAAAATGATAGTGGTAAATCGGTAAGAGACATCATAGATTGCACTAAATCAAATAAAGTACGGTTATGATGTTCGGACACACCATTACGCTGTGGTGTTCCAGGTGGTGTGAGTAGTGAAACTATTTCACATTGTTTTAACTGAAGGCCAAACTCATAACTCAAATATTTTACTTCTGCGATCATATCGTAGAAACTTTTATTTTTGTTATGATGATTCTCCACTTCACTCTGAAATTCTTTGAACTTTTCAAATATTTTAGACTTGTGTTTCATCAAGTAGATATACTCATATCTGCTCAAATCATCTATGAAGATCAGAAAATAATGATATCTGCCGCGGGCCTCAATATTCATCGGACCACATACATCAGAATATATGATTTCCAACAAATCTGTTGCTCGCTCCATTGTTCCGGAGAACGGAGTCTTAGTCATCTTGCCCATGAGGCATGGTTCGCAAGCATCAACTGATTCATATCAAGTGATTCCAAAAGCCCATCAGCATGGATTTTCTTCATGCGCTTTACACCAATATGACCTAAACGGCAGTGCCACAAATAAGTTGCACTATCATTATTAACTTTGCATCTTTTGGTTTCAATATTATGAATATGTGTATCACTATGATCGAGATCCAATGAACCATTTTCATTGGGTGTGTAACCATATAAGGTTTTATTCATGTAAACAGAACAACAATTTATTCTCTTACTTAAATGAATAACCGTATTGCAATAAACATGATCAAATCATATTCATGCTCAACGCAAACACCAAATAACACTTATTTAGGTTCAAAACTAATCCAGAAAGTATAGGGAATGTGCGATGATGATCATATCAATCTTGGAACCACTTCCAACACACATCATCACTTCACCCTTAACTAGTCTCTGTTCATTCTGCAACTCCCGTTTCGAGTTACTACTCTTAGCAACTGAACCAGTATCAAATACCGAGGGGTTGCTACGAACACTAGTAAAATACACATCAATAATCTGTATATCAAATATACCTTTGTTCACTTTGCCATCCTTCTTATCCGCCAAATACTTGGGGCAGTTCCGCTTCTAGTGACCAGTCCCTTTGTAGTAGAAGCACTTAGTCTCAAGCTTAGGACCAGACTTGGGCTTCTTCACTTGAGCAGCAACTTGCTTGCCGTTCTTCTTGAAGTTCCCTTTTCTTTCCCTTTGCCCTTTTCTTGAAACTAGTGGTCTTGTTAATCAACACTTGATGCTCTTTATTGATTTCTACCTTCATCGATTTCATCATCATGAAAAGCTCGGGAATTGTTTTCATCATCCCTTGCATACTATAGTTCATCATGAAGTTCTACTAACTTGGTGATGGTGACTAGAGAATTCTGTCAATCACTATTTTATCTGGAAGATTAACTCCCACTTGATTCAAGCGATTGTAGTACCCAGACAATCTGAACACATGCTCACTGCTTGAGCTATTCTCCTCCATCTTTTAGCTATAGAACTTGTTGGAGACTTCATATCTCTCAACTCGGGTATTTGCTTGAAATATTAACTTCAACTCCTGGAACATCCATATGATCCATGACGTTCAAAACGTCTTTGAAGTCCCGATTCTAAGCCGTTTAAGCATGGTGCACTAAACTATCAAGTAGTCATCATATTGAGCTAGCTAAACGTTCATAATGTCTGCATCTGCTCCTGCAATAGGTCTGTCACCTAGCGGTGCATTAAGGACATAATTCTTCTATGCAGCAATGAGGATAATCCTCAGATCACAGATCCAATCCACATCATTGCTACTAACATCTTTCAACTTAATTTTCTCTAGGAACATATCAAAAATAAAACAGCGGAGCTAAACGCGAGCTATTGATCTACAACATAGATATGCTAATACTATCAGGACTAAGTTCATGATAAATTAAAGTTCAATTAATCATATTACTTAAGAACTCCCACTTAGAAAGACATCCCTCTAATATTCTAAGTGATCACGTGATCCAAATCAACTAAACCATAACCAATCATCACGTGAAATGGAGTAGCTTTCAATGGTGAACATCAATATGTTGATCATATCTACTATATGATTCACGCTGGATCTTTCGGTCTCAGTGTTCCGAGGCCATATCTGCATATGCTAGGCTCGTCAAGTTTAACCTGAGTATTCTGCGTGTGCAAAACTGGCTTGCACCCGTTGTAGATGGACGTAGAGCTTATCACACCCGATCATCACGTGGTGTCTGGGCACGACGAACTTTGGCAACGGTGCATACTCAGGGAGAACACTTTTATCTTGAAATTTAGTGAGAGATCATCTTATAATGCTACCATCAATCAAAGCAAGATAAGATGCATAAAAGATAAACATCACATGCAATCAATATAAGTGATATGATATGGCCATCATCATCTTGTGCTTGTGATCTCCATCTCTGAAGCACCATCATGATCACCATCGTCACCGGCGTGACACCTTGATCACCATCGTAGCATCGTTGTCGTCTCGCCAATCTTATGCTTCCACGACTATCGCTACCGCTTAGTGATAAAGTAAAGCATTACAGCGCAATTGCATTGCATACAATAAAGCGACAACCATATGGCTCCTGCCAGTTGCCGATAACTCGGTTACAAAACATGATCATCTCATACAATAAAATTTAGCATCATGTCTTGACCATATCACATCACAACATGCCCTGCAAAAACAAGTTAGACGTCCTCTACTTTGTTGTTGCAAGTTTTACGTGGCTGCTACGGGCTTAGCAAGAACCGTTCTTACCTACGCATCAAAACCACAACGATAGTTTGTCAAGTTGGTGTTGTTTTAACCTTCGCAAGGACCGGGCGTAGCCACACTCAGTTCAACTAAAGTTGGAGAAACTGACACCCGCCAGCCACCTGTGTGCAAAGCACGTCGGTAGAACCAGTCTCGCGTAAGCGTACGCGTAATGTCGGTCCGGGCCGCTTCATCCAACAATACCGCCGAACCAAAGTATGACATGCTGGTAAGCAGTATGACTTATATCGCCCACAACTCACTTGTGTTCTACTCGTGCACAACATCAACGCATAAAACCTAGGCTTGGATGCCACTGTTGGGGAACGTAGTATTTTCAAAAAAATTCCTACGCACATGCAAGATCATGGTGATGCATAGCAACGAGAGGGGAGAGTATTGTCTACGTACCCTCGTAGACCGTTCGCTGAAGCGTTATATCAACGCGGTTGATGTAGTTGTACGTCTTCACGTCCGACCGATCCAAGTACCGAAAGCACGGCACCTCCGAGTTCTGCACACGTTCGGCTCGGTGAAGTCCTCGCCTTCTCGATCCAGCAAGAGGGGCGAAGTAGTAGATGAGTTCCGGCAGCACGACGGTGTGGTGACGGTGTTGGTGAAGAACAATCTCCGCAGGGCTTTGCCTAAGCACTACGAAAACTATGACGGAAGATAAACTAGAGGGGACGGGGTTGCCGGCACACGGCTTGGTGTTTCTTGATGTCTCTTTGGTGCTATCCCTACCCCTCTATTTATATGTTGAGCCCTGGGGTCAAAACTTGGAGTAAAAGCCTCCTCAAAGTCGGTTTCACCCGAAAGGCAAGAGTCCTTCTCAGACTCCAGGGCTAGACGCCATGGTTCCCGGCGTCTACCCCCTAGACGCCAGCGTTCCTGGCGTCTAGCCTCTGGTCTCCGCAAAACTTTCTTTTGCACTTTCCAAAAGCCTCATGGGCTTTCCCCTTTGGCCCAGATAAAGTGTTCTCGTGCCCAAACATTTCGAGAAACATCTGGAACCCCTTTCGGTGAATTCCAGAACCCTTCCGGAGATCAAACACTACTATCCCATATATCAAACTTTATCTCCGGACCATTCCGGAGTTCCTCGTCATGTCCGTGATCTCATCCCGGACTCCGAACAACATTCGGTCATCAACATACATAACTCATATAGTACTATATTCGGTCATCAACCTACGGGTTCGAGAACTATGTAGACATGACCGAGACACCTCTCTGGTCAATAACCAATAGCGGGACCTGGATGCCCATATTGGCTCCTACATATTCTACGAAGATCTTTATCGGTCAGACCGCATAACAACATACGTTGTTCCCTTTGTCATCGGTATGTTACTTGCCCGAGATTCGATCGTCGGTATCTCAATACCTAGTTCAATCTCGTTACCGGCAAGTCTCTTTACTCGTTCTGTAATGCATCATCCTGCAACTAACTCATTAGTTGCAATGCTTGCAAGGCTTATAGTGATGTGCATTACCGAGTGGGCCCAGAGATTCCTCTCCGACAATCGGAGTGACAAATCCTAATCTCGAAATACGCCAACCCAACAAGTACCTTTGGAGACACCTGTAGAGCACGTTTATAATCACCCAGTTACGTTGTGACGTTTGGTGGCACACAAAGTGTTCCTCCGGTAAACGGGAGTTGCATAATCTCATAGTCATAGGAACATGTATAAGTCATGAAGAAAGCAATAGCAACAAACTAAACGATCAAGTGTTGTGCTAACGGAATGGGTCAAGTCAATCACATCATTCTCCTAATGATGTGATCCCATTAATCAAATGACAACTCATGTCTATGGTTAGGAAACATAACCATCTTTGATCAACGAGCTAGTCAAATAGAGGCATGCTAGTGACACTCTGTTTGTCTATGTATTCAGACATGTATTATGTTTCCGGTTAATACAATTCTAGCATGAATAATAAACATTTATCATGATATAAGGAAATAAATAATAACTTTATTATTGCCTCTAGGGCATATTTCCTTCACCGGTAACCCCCGGTACTCCGGTATATATCCGATAACCCCCAGAACTATTCCGGTGTCCGAATATAGTCGTCCAATATATCAATCTTCATGTCTCGACCATTTCGATACTCCTCGTCATGTCCATGATCACATCCGGGACTCCGAACTATCTTCGGTACATCAAAACACATAAACTCATAATATAACCGTCATCGAACTTTAAGCGTGCGGACCCTACGGGTTCGAGAACTATGTAGACATGACCGAGACATGTCTCCGGTCAATAACCAATAGCGGAACCTGGATGCTCATATTGGCTCCTACATATTCTACGAAGATCTTTATCGGTCAAACCGCATAACAACATACGTTGTTTCCTTTGTCATCGGTATGTTACTTGCCCGATGTTCGATCGTCGGTATCTCAATACCTAGTTCAATCTCGTTACCGGCAAGTCTCTTTACTCATTCCATAATACATCATCCCGCAACTAACTCATTAGTTACAATGCTTGCAAGGCTTAAGTGATGTGTATTACCGAGTGGGCCCAGAGATACCTCTTCGACAATCGGAGTGACAAATCCTAATCTTGAAATACGCCAACCAACAAGTACCTTTGGAGACACCTGTAGAGCACCTTTATAATCACCCAGTTACGTTGTGACATTTGGTAGCACACAAAGTGTTCCTCCGGTAAACGGGAGTTGCATGATCTCATAGTCACAGGAACATGTATAATTCATGAAGAAAGCAATAGCAACAAACTAAACGATCAAGTGCTAAGCTAACGGAGTGGGTCAGGTCAATAACATCATTCTCCTAATGATGTGATCCCGTTAATCAAATGACAACTCTTTGTCTATGGTTAGGAAACATAACCATCTTTGATTCAACGAGCTAGTCAAGTAGAGGCATACTAGTGCCACTTTGTTTTGTCTATGTATTCACACATGTATCATGTTTCCGGTTAATACAATTCTAGCATGAATAATAAACATTTATCATGATATAAGGAAATAAATAATAACTTTATTATTTCCTCTAGGGCATATTTCCTTTAGTCTCCCACTTGCACTAGAGTCAATAATCTAGATTACACAGTAATGATTCTAACACCCATGGAGCCTTGGTGCTGATCATGTTTTGCTCATGGAAGAGGCTTAGTCAACGGGTCCGCAACATTCAGATCTGTATGTATCTTGCAAATCTCTATGTCTCCCTCCTGGACTTGATCCCGGATGGAGTTGAGGCATCTCTTGATGTGTTTGGTTCTCTTGTGAAATCTGGATTCCTTTGCTAAAGCAATTGCACCAGTATTGTCACAAAAGATTTTCATTGGACCCGATGCACTAGGTATGACACCTAGATCGGATATGAACTCCTTCATCCAGACTCCTTCATTTGCTGCTTCCGAAGCAGCTATGTACTCCGCTTCACATGTACATCCCGCTACGACGCTTTGTTTAGAACTGCACCAACTGACAGCTCCACCGTTTAATAAAAACACGTATCCGGTTTGCGATTTAGAATCGTCCAAATCAGTGTCAAAGCTTGCATCGACGTAACCTTTTATGACGAGCTCTTTGTCACCTCCATAAACGAGACACATATCCTTCGTCCTTTTCATGTATTTCAGGATGTTCTTGACCGCTGTCTAGTGTTCCACTCCTGGATTACTTTAGTACCTCTCTGCTAAACTAATAGCAAGGCACACATCAGGTCTGGTACACAGCATTGCATACATGATAGAGCCTATGGTTGAAGCATAGGGAACATCTTTCATTCTCTCTCTATCTTCTGCAGTGGTCGGGCATTGAGTCTTACTCAACTTCACACCTTGTAACTCAGGCAAGAACCCTTTCTTTTCTTGATCCATTTTGAACTTCTTCAAAACTTTGTCAAGGTATTGCTTTGTGAAAGTCCAATTAAGCATCTCGATCTATCTCTATAGATCTTGATGCCCAATATATAAGCAGCTTCACCGAGGTCTTTCATTGAAAAACTCTTATTCAAATATCCTTTTATGCTATCCGGAAATTCTATATCATTTCCAATCAACAATATGTCATCCACATATAATACTAAAATTCTACAGAGCTCCCACTCACTTTCTTGTAAATACATGCTTCTCCAAAAGTCTGTATAAAACCATATGCTTTGATCACACTATCAAAACGTTTATTCCAACTCCGAGAGGCTTGCACCAGTCCATAAATGGATCGCTGGAGCTTGCACACTTTGTTAGCTCCCTTTGGATTGACAAAACCTTCCGGTTGCATCATATACAACTCTTCTTCTAGAAATCCATTCAGGAATGCAGTTTTGACATCCATTTGCCAAATTTCATAATCATAAAATGCAGCAATTGCTAACATGATTCGGACAGACTTAAACATCGCTACGGGTGAGAAAGTCTCATCGTAGTCAATCCCTTGAACTTGTCGAAAACCTTTTGCAACAAGTCGAGCTTTATAGACAGTAACATTACAGTCAGCGTCAGTCTTCTTCTTGAAGATCCATTTATTTTCAATGGCTTGCTGATCAACGGGCAAGTCAACCAAAGTCCACACTTTGTTCTCATGCATGGATCCCATCTCAGATTTCATGGCCTCAAGCCATTTTGCGGAATCTGGGCTCACCATCGCTTCTTCATAGTTCGTAGGTTCGTCATGGTCTAGCAACATAACCTCCAGAACAGGATTACCGTACCACTCTGGTGCGGATCTTACTCTGGTTGACCTACGAGGTTCAGTAACAACTTGATCTGAAGTTTCATGATCATCATCATTAACTTCCTCACTAATTGGTGTACGTGTCACAGGAACCGGTTTCTATGATGAACTACTTTCCAATAAAGGAGCAAGTACAGTTACCTCATCAAGTTCTACTTTCCTCCCACTCACTTCTTTCGAGAGAAACTCATTTTCTAGAAAGGATCCAAATTTAGCAACAAACGTTTTGCCTTCAGATCTGTGATAGAAGGTGTACCCAACAGTTTGCTTTGGGTATCCTATGAAGACACATTTCTCTGATTTGGGTTCGAGCTTATCAGGTTGAAGTTTTTTCACATAAGCATCGCATCCCCAAACTTTAAGAAACGACAACTTTGGTTTCTTGCCAAACCACAGTTCATAGGGTGTCGTCTCAACGGATTTCGATGGTGCCCTATTTAACGTGAATGCAGCCGTCTCTAAAGCATAACCCCAAAATAATAGCGGTAAATCAGTAAGAGACATCATAGATCGCACCATATCTAGTAAAGTACGATTACGATGTTCGGACACACCATTATGCTATGGTGTTCCGGGTGGCGTGAGTTGCGAAATTATTCCGCATTGTTTCAAATGAAGACCAAACTCGTAACTCAAATATTCTCCTCCACGATCAGATCGTAGAAATTTTATTTTCTTGTTACGATGATTTTCAACTTCACTCTGAAATTCTTTGAACTTTTCAAATGTTTCAGATTTATGTTTCATCAAGTAGATATACCAATTTCTGCTTAAATCATCTGTGAAGGTCAGAAAATAACGATACCAGCCGTGAGCCTCAACACTCATCAGACCGCATACATCAGTATGTATTATTTCCAATAAGTCAGTTGCTCGCTCCATTGTTTCAGAGAACGGCGTTTTAGTCATTTTGCCCATGAGGCACGGTTCGCAAGTACCAAGTAATTCATAATCAAGTGGTTCCAAAAGTCCATCAGTATGGAGTTTCTTCATGCGCTTTACACCAATATGACCTAAACGGCAGTGCCACAAATAAGTTGCACTATCATTATCAACTCTGCATCTTTTGGCTTCAATATTATGAATATGTGTATTGCTACTATCGAGATTCAATAAGAATAGACCACTCTTCAAGGGTGCAGGACCATAAAATATATTACTCATATAAATAGAACAACCATTATTCTCTGATTTAAATGAATAACCGTCTCGCATCAAACAAGATCCAGATATAATGTTCATGCTTAACGCTGGCACCAAATAATAATTATTCAGGTCTAAAACTAATCCCGAAGGTAGATGTAGAGGCAGCGTGCCGACTGCGATCACATCGACTTTGTAACCATTTCCCACGCGCATCGTCAGCTCGTCCTTAGCCAATATTCACTTAATCCATAGTCCCTGTTTCGAGTTGCAAATATTAGCAACAAAACCAGTATCAAATACCCAGGTGCTACTGCGAGCATTAGTAAGGTACACATCAATAACATGTATATCACATATACCTTTATTCACCTTGCCATCCTTCTTATCCGCCAAATACTTAGGGCAGTTCCGCTTCCAGTGACCAGTCTGTTTGCAGTAGAAGCACTTAGTTTTAGGCTTAGGACCAGACTTGGGTTTCTTCTCTTGAGCAGCAACTTGTTTGCCGTTCTTCTTGAAGTTCCCCTTCTTCTTCCCTTTACCCTTTTTCTTGAAACTAGTGGTCTTGTTGACCATCAACACTTGATGCTCCTTTTTGATTTCTACCTCCGCAGCCTTTAGCATTGCGAAGAGCTCGGGAATTGTCTTATCCATCCCTTGCATATTATAGTTCATCATGAAGCTTTTGTAGCTTGGTGGCAGTGATTGAAGAACTCTGTCAATGACACTATCAACATGAAGATTAACTCCCAGTTGAGTCAAGTGATTATGATACCCAGTATATGTTCACTGACAGAACTATTCTCCTCCATCTTGCAGCTATAGAACTTATTGGAGACTTCATATCTCTCAGTCCGGGCATTTGCTTGAAATATTAACTGCAACTCCTGGAACATCTCATATGCTCCATGACGTTCAAAACGTCATTGAAGTCCCGGTTCTAAGCCGTAAAGCATGGCACACTGAACTATCGAGTAGTCATCAGCTTTACTCTGCCAAAGTTCTTAACGTTGTCAGCAGCATCTGCAGCAGGCCTGGCACCCAGCGGTGCTTCCAGGACGTAATTCTTCTATGCAGCAATGAGGATAATCCTCAAGTTACGGACCCAGTCCGTGTAATTGCTATCATAATCTTTCAACTTTGCTTTCTCAAGCAACGCATTAAAATTCAACGGAACAACAGCACGAGCCATCTATCTACAAACAACATAGACAAGCAAAAACTATCAGGTACTAAGTTCATGATAAATTTAAGTTCAATTAATCATATTACTTATGAACTCCCACTTAGATAGACATCCCTCTAATCCTCTAAGTGATCACGTGATCCAAATCAACTAAACCATGTCCGATCATCACGTGAGATGGAGTAGTTTCAATGGTGAACATCACTATGTTGATCATATCTACTATATGATTCACGCTCGACCTTTCGGTCTCAGTGTTCTGAGGCCATATCTGCATATGCTAGGCTTGTCAAGTTTAACCTGAGTATTTCGCGTGTGCAACTATTTTGCACCCGTTGTATTTGAACGTAGAGCCTATCACACCCGATCATCACATGGTGTCTTAGCACGAAGAACTTTCGCAATGGTGCATACTCAGGGAGAACACTTATACCTTGATAATTTAGTGAGAGATCATCTTATAATGCTACCGTCAATCAAAGCAAGATAAGATGCATAAAAGATAAACATCACATGCAATCAATATAAGTGATATGATATGGTCATCATCATCTTGTGCTTGTGATCTTCATCTTTGAAGCACCGTCATGATCACCATTGTCATCGGTGCGACACCTTGTTCTCCATCGTAGTATCATTGTTGTCTCGCCAACTTATGCTTCCACGACTATCGCTACCGCTTAGTGATAAAGTAAAGCATTACAGGGCGATTGCATTGCATACAATAAAGCGACAACCATATGGCTCCTGCCAGTTGCCGATAACTCGGTTACAAAACATGATCATCTCATACAATAAAATATAGCATCATGCCTTGACCATATCACATCACAACATGCCCTGCAAAAACAAGTTAGACATCCTCTACTTTGTTGTTGCAAGTTTTACGTGGCTGCTACGGGCTGAGCAAGAACCGTTCTTACCTACGCATCAAAACCACAACGATAGTTCGTCAAGTTAGTGTTGTTTTAACCTTCTCAAGGACCAGGCGTAGCCACACTCGGTTCAACTAAAGTTGGAGAAACTGACACCCGCCAGCCACCTGTGTGCAAAGCACGTCAGTAGAACCAGTCTCGCGTAAGCGTACGCGTAATGTCAGTCTGGGCCGCTTCATCCAACAATACCGCCGAACCAAAGTATGACATGCTGGTAAGCAGTATGACTTTTATCGCCCACAACTCACTTGTGTTCTACTCGTGCATATAACATCAACGCATTAAACCTGGCTCGGATGCCACTGTTGGGGAACGTAGTAATTTCAAAATTTTCCTACGCACACACAGCATCATGGTGATGCGTAGCAACGAGAGGGGAGAGTGTTGTCCACGTACCCTCGTAGACCGAAAGCAGAAGCGTTAGCACAATGCGGTCGATGTAGTCGTACGTCTTCACGATCCGACCGATCAAGCACCGAACACACGACACCTCCGAGTTTTGTACACGTTCAACTCAATGATGTCCCTCGAACTCCGATCCAGCCGAGCTTTGAGGGAGAGTTCCGTTAGCACGACAGTGTGGTGACGATGATGATGTTCTACTGACGCAGGGCTTTGCCTAAGCACCGCTACGATATGACTGAGGTGGATTATGGTGGAGGGGGGCACCGCACACGGCTAAAAGATCTAACAGATCAGTTGTTGTGTCTATGGGGTGCCCCCTCCTCCGTATATAAAGGGGGGGAGGAGGAGGAGGCCGGACAAGAGGAGGAGGCGCGCCCAAGGGGGGGGGCAATCCTACTCCAAGTAAGTTTTGCCCCCCTTTCCTATTCCAACAAGGAGAAGGGGAAGGAGGAGGTGGAGAGAAGGAAGGAGAAGGGGGGCCGCCGCCCCCTTCCCTTTCCCAATTCGGATTGGGGCAAGGGGGGCTGCGTGCCACCTCCTGCTGCCTCTCCTCTTCCACCACTTTGGGCCCATGAGGCCCAATAACCCCCGGGGGGTTCCGGTAACCCCCCGGTACTCCGGTATATATCCGATAACCCCCGGAACTATTCCGGTATCCGAATATAGTCGTCCAATATATCAATCTTCATGTCTCGACCATTTTGAGACTCCTCGTCATGTCCGTGATCACATCCGGGACTCTAAACTATCTTTGGTACATCAAAACACATAAACTCATAATATAACCGTCATCGAACTTTAAGCATGCGGACCCTACGGGTTCGAGAACTATGTAGACATGACCGAGACACGTCTCCGGTCAATAACCAATAGCGGAACCTGGATGCTCATATTGGCTCCTACATATTCTACGAAGATCTTTATCGGTCAAACCGCATAACAACATACATTGTTCCCTTTGTCATCGATATGTTACTTGCCCGAGATTCGATCATCGGTATCTCAATACCTAGTTCAATCTCGTTACTGGCAAGTCTCTTTATTCGTTTCGTAATACATCATCCCGCAACTAACTCATTAGTTACAATGCTTGCAAGGCTTAAGTGATGTGTATTACCGAGTGGGCCAGAGATACCTCTCCAACAATCGGAGTGACAAATCCTAATGTTGAAATACGCCAACCCAACAAGTACCTTTGCAGACACCTGTAGAGCACCTTTATAATCACCCAGTTACGTTGTGACGTTTGGTAGCACACAAGGTGTTCCTCCGGTAAACGGGAGTTGCATAATCTCATAGTCAAAGGATCATGTATAAGTCATGAAGAAAGCAATAGCAACAAACTAAATGATCAAGTGCTAAGCTAACGGAATGGGTCAGGTCAATCACATCATTCTCCTAATGATGTGATCCCGTTAATCAAATGACAACTCTTTGTCTATGGTTAGGAAACATAACCATCTTTGATTCAACGAGCTAGTCAAGTAGAGGCATACTAGTGACACTCTGTTTTGTCTATGTATTCACACATGTATCATGTTTCCGGTTAATACAATTCTAGCATGAATAATAGACATTTATCATGATATAATGAAATAAATAATAGCTTTATTATTGCCTCTAGGGCATATTTCCTTCAATACCCTACTCCAGTGTGGTGTGGTGGATTGCCTCTTGAGCTGAGGATGAACAGTTACAAGGGAAGAACAGCCTCCTAAGGAGAGGTGCTCTTGTGATTGGTGAGTTTGTGTGGTGGTCTTGGTGGAATGGATCAGGTCCAAGATGAGATGATCCTCCGCCTACGGTGGTGGCTAGTCCTATATATAGAGGCCCGGGTCCTCTTCCCAAATATTAGGCGGGAAGGGATCCCACAACAGCCAATTTGAAGGGGGGCAACTAGTACAAGCTATCCTGACAAAAGATGGTCTTCGCCTGCCAAAGGCTCTGGTGGTGACGCCGTCTTGAGCTCCATGGTGACCTCCGTCCTTCCATCCTGCTGGTCTTGGTCTCGTTGCACCGACATTGAAACCTTTGCCTAAGGCCTCGGGACTCCTCGCCTGTGCTTGCCTCTTTAGCACCAAAGAGGAAACAAGGACACTGCGCGTGCTAGCGCCCGCTTGGTGCCCGCCTGGCCTTGGTCGTCACGGCTTGCGTCACAGGAACCTCGCAAGGTGTCCCTTGCCTTGATCTCTCCGCCCCTCACAAGGCGGCCTAGTGAGGCCGCCCCCGAGAAGGTCTCGTGTTGTCCGCCTTGCGAGGCTCGGCCCCTCGTGAAGGTCTTGAGTGTTTGCTGGTGAAGATGGGCCGTACGGGCCACTGACGGAGCCATGTCGTGGGCCGCAGGCAGGCAAGTCTAGGGATCCCCACTCCCGGGACGCCGACAGTAGCCCCCGGGCCCAAGGCGCGCTCGGACTTGGCTTCGAGGTGAAGCCAAGGTGCAAGTGCGGAGCGCCGCGGGCCCCAATCAGCATGCGGCCTCGGTTGACGCATGGCGATTGATGGAACGTGGGCGCCTTTGCTTCCCGATGCTGCCTCAGTAACTACCCGCCTAACAAAAGGCTAGCGCCGGCTGCATTTGCCTTCATTGCTTTCCTTCATCTTGCTCCAGATCCCCTTTCTTTCCCTTTGCTCCCAGATACTCCGGATCCGCCCAGATTCTCCTTCGAGCTTGCCGTAGATGGCACCCAAGAAAGCTCGGGCCACTTCCTTGTCATCTTGGTAGGAGCCGGCGCTTGATGCGCCGAGCGTTTCGGAGAAGAACCTTGCCGCCGTGCTTCTGATGACAGCGGAGGGTGATAAGAAGAGGAAAACTGTGCTCCGGGCTGGCTCCGACGAGCCGAAGGCCTCAGGCAGCACCTTCTATGCCTTCTTCACGAGCAGCATCGTCACCGGGTTGGTTCCCCCTTCTCCGACTTCTTCTACTCCGTCCTTAACTATTACAAGATCCACGCTCTCCATCTTCATCCCAACTCCATCCTCCTTCTGTCGATCTTCGCCTTCTACTGCGAGGCGTATGTCGGGATGCTTGAAGAGGTCGTGGACGGAATCGGTCCCTTGGTAGAAGGAGAGGCCCGCATACTTTCCTCGACCGCGCTGACACGCATCTTCAGCCACCTCCATCTTCATGACCCTGCCGCCAATCTCGACGAGCTGCTGGAGCCTGTGGACGACGAGTGTTGTGCAGCCGCTGCTGAAGCCATGAAGGGCCAGGTGGAGGCTCTGCTGAGGAAGTTCCGTGCCTTCGATCCTGCGCCCCCAACTGGTGACGCTTCCGAACCTGCAACTCCAGCTGGCGGCTCAGGTGAGGGAGGCATCACCGTCGAAGGGACGCCTCTTGCAAGCGACAGCGGCGTCCATGGATGATGGGGTGACTTGCCGGCGGCTCCTTTTCCTGCTTTGCTTCTGCAACATGAACCATGCCTCGTGGAGGCGTTTAAACTTGTGCTTGGTATTCGAGAAACAGTATGTCTTGTAATATTTGTTTGAAATTCCACGATTTCCTTTCCGTTTGCTTTGGTGTTCTGCGTCGGCAGGGCCCGACCTCGCGCATACCTCAGCCACCATTGGGCCGTTCAATCACCAGGACGGACCAAGGAGTGACGGGCTACGTGGCCAGTTAGGCTCCTGAGTCGTGATGCTCAGGAGTCCCCCTTAACGCGCAAACATCTTATGGAAAGGAGATGCGAGAGTAGGCCTAGTGTTCTACGTCGACAGGGCCCGACCCCGCGCATACCTCAGCCGCCGTTGGGCCGTCCGGATCACCAGGACGGACCAAGGAGTGAGGGGCTACGTGGCCAGTTAGGCTCCTGAGTCGCGATGCTCACGAATCCCCCTTGACATCGACCTTCATACCTTGGCTCCACTTGGGAGGGCGAGTGACGACCAGGTCTGAGGGACCTGGCAGGGTGGCGTATGCTCGGGCGTGACCCGAGCACAACCCCCGTGCCCAGTCCCCTCGCGCGACTCTCCCTAGGGGAGGCATTGCGATGAGGCCAAACAATGAGCTCAGAGGCCCCCTGAGGTTGATACGGACATGGGGCCGCCCTTAGTTGTTTATCACCAGCACGGAGCATAGCGCTCCTGCACTTACACGGGCATAGCCGCTCCTCGGCAGTGTCGACTGCTAGCGCGGAGCATGGTGCTTCCACTGGTGCGTGGGTGAGGTCTCCCTCTGAGTGGAGCCCCCGGGGCATGTACAGCCCCGCCCTGACACGTGGCTTGCATGGCAGGGCTAGACGAGGTGTGTCTGGGCACTCATGAGCCAATGCGGACTCACGAGGCCCTATCTCAAGGCGGGTTGCGCCTGGTCTTGGCTCTTCATGGCTGTGGTGATCCTGTGAGATGGTTAGGAAACCTGCGCCGAGCGGATCTCCTAAGGCTATCGCATGAGGAGGCCAAGCACCAACGACCCTAAGAGGTGACGTGAATGGGGCCGGCCCGCCATATAGAGCTCGACTGTTGGGTTTATCGACGCTGCAGGGATGGACCCGAGCACAGGCGTCGTGCCTCGTCTTCTCATGCAAAGGATCCTAAAGAAAAACGATCGGTGCGCAGCTCCTGGGGTGGGCGGCAATCAAGCAGGTGATGACTATAAATAACTCATGCATGGGAACCGGATAGCTTAGATAGTTGCGGGAACGATACATGCCGCTGGGACGGACCCAAGCAGCCTGGGGATGATGCGGCCCGAGGGGCGCCCCCCAGTAAAGTAAGCTAAAGACATAAAAAGGATACATGCCACAGGGACAGGCCCACGCGACCTGGGAATAATGCAGCCTGGGGGGCGCTCCCAGCTGAATGAACTTGGAAAATGTCACATGGTTTTGTTGTCGAAGGAGCATTGGGGTAGCTGAAGGCGCGCGCTGAAGAAGCCGCTCCTCATGAAGCGCCAAGACCCTGAGCCTCGGGAGGCTCTGGGGGCTCAGGTGGCTCCCTGAGGACCGTCTCCATCTCCGCTAGGACCGCGTGATGCATGGCCTCCTGGGTTGCCAGGATGCTCTGTAGGTTGCGCTGGAAGGAGGCTGCCATGCTCAGCAGGCCAAACGGCATGCGAACATAGTTGTGAGGTAGACCTTCGCACCGGCCAACGCGCGAAGGCCAGAAGCGCTCCTAAGATGCGGCCGTGTTGAGCCCTGGGATGTCAATGTAGACGCGCAGCTCGCCACCCTCGCCTGGATGGGGAGCTGCACCAGGTGGGCGGCGGTCGCTGCGTATTGCCCTTGCTTCCTAAAGCTCATGGGTGGTCTTGACGATGAACTCCTGAGCGTCGGGCGCTCCTCGCCCGGTGCCCTCCTGAGGGAAACGTGCCGCGAAGCACGCCTCCACGTGGTGCCCGAGCTCCTCCCTCGTGATGCTGGCTAGGTTTGAGGCCCTCCATAAGAGAACCCCTGAGCCCTGCCCGAGCAGGGCGTCGGGCGTGCCTTCCTATGTGAGGGAGGGAGGCGCCCCAGGTGCAGGCGCTGATCCTGATGTGGCACCGCTAGAGGCACCGTTGCCCTGAGGCCCTGTGTGGAGTAGCTGCTTCTTCTACTTGGGGTGGCCTCAGGAGGATACGCGCCCTTGCTGTCAGGGTCTTCGATTGCTGCGGCTTGGAAGGTGCGCTCGAGGGAGCACACCTGTCTCTTTCTTTGCAGGGGACTATGATGACTCCGCCGCTCCCTGGCATCTTGAGGACGTTGTAGCCATGGTGGGTCACTGCCATGAACTTGGCCAGGGCCGGATACCCGAGGATGGCATTGTACGGCAGACGGATGTGAGCAACGTCGAAGTCGACGAGCTCGGTGTGGTAGTTGTCACGCTGACCGAAGGTGACAGGGAGACGAACTTGCCCTATCGGGGTAGTGGAGCCGTCGGTCACTCCTGAGAAAGGCTTGGTGGGTTGAAACTGATTGTATGGCACTTGGAGGCTATCAAACGTTTCGACGGATAGGACACTGAGCCCCGCGTCGCCGTCGATGAGGGTCTTGGTGACTTGGACATTGCTGATGACGGGTGAACAGAGCATCGGGAGGACGCAGGTGGTTGCCGCGCACTTGAGTTGGTCCGCCGAGCTGAAGGTGATGGCATACTTGGACCACCTGAGCGAGCGCGTGGCCTCGAGCCTGGGGAGGGCTGCATTCACCTCACAAGAGAAATGCTTGAAGATGCACTAGGAAGCCGGGGCCTGAGCACCACCCAAGATGCAAGCGATGGCGCGCGGTAACTGGAAGCCCCCAGCCCCCTCGTCCTGATGGTGGTCGTTGTTGCTTCTTGGTGATGGCGACAGTGGAGGAAGACCAGGATTGCCCTGAGGATGGTTGACGACCCACAAGTTTAGGGGATCTATCGTAGTCCTTTCGATAAGTAAGAGTGTCAAACCCAACGAGGAGCAGAAGGAAATGATAAGCGGTTTTCAGCAAGGTATTCTCTGCAAGTACTGAAATAAGTGGTAATAGATAGTTTTGTGATAGGATAAATTGTAACGAGCAACAAGTAACAAAAGTAAATAAAGTGCAGCAAGGTGGCCCAATCCTTTTGTAGCAAAGGACAAGCTGGAACAAACTCTTATAATAGGAAAAGCGCTCCCGAGGACACATGGGAATATCATCAAGCTAGTTTTCATCATGTTCATATGATTCGCGTTCGATACTTTGATAATTTGATATGTGGGTGGACCGGTGCTTGGGTGCTGTTCTTACTTGAACAAGCATCCCACTTATGATTAACCTCTATTGCAAGCATCCGCAACTACAACAAAAGTATTAAGGTAAACCGAACCATAGCATGAAACATATGGATCCAAATTAGCCCCTTACGAAGCAATGCATAAACTAGGGTTTAATCTTCTGTCACTCTAGCAACCCATCATCTACTTATTACTTCCCAATGCCTTCCTCTAGGCCAAAATAATGGTGAAGTGTTATGTAGTCGACGTTCACATAACACCACTAGAGGCTAGACAACATACATCTTATAAAAATATCAAACGAATACCAAATTCACATGACTACTCATAGCAAGACTTCTCCCTTGTCCTCAAGAACGAATGTAATTACTCACAAAGCATATTCATGTTCATAATTAGAGGGGTAATAATATGCATATAGGATCTGAACATATGATCTTCCACCAAATAAACCAACTAGCATCAACTACAAGGAGTAATCAACACTACTAGCAACCTACTAGCACCAATCCCGGACTTTGAGACAAGAATTGGATACAAGAGATGAACTAGGGTTTGGAGATGAGATGGTGCTGGTGAAGATGTTGATGGAGATTGCCCTCTCCTGATGAGAGGAGCATTGGTGATGACGATGGTGATGATTTCCCCCTCCCGGAGGGAAGTTTCCCCGGCAGAACAGCTCTGCCGGAGCTCTAGATTGGATCCGCCAAGGTTCCGCCTCGTGGCGGCGGAGTCTCGTCCCGAAAAGTTCCCTCTTATTTTTTTCTCATCGAAAGACCTCATATAGGAGAAGATGGGCGTCGGAGAGCCACCAGGGGGCCCATGAGGTAGGGGGCGCGCCCTAGGGGGGGCGCCCCCCACCCTCGTGAGCAGGGTGTGGGCCCCCTGGCCTTCATCTTTGGCATGGATTTTTCTTTATTTCTTTTAAGACGTTCCGTGGAGTTTCAGGACTTTTGGAGTTGCACAAAATAGGTCTCTAATATTTGCTCCTTTTCCAGACCAGAATTCCAGTTGCTGGCATTCTCCCTCCTTATGTAAACCTTGTAAAATAAGAGAGAATAGCCATAAGTATTGTGACATAAAGTGAAATAACAGTCCATAATGCGATAAATATCGATATAAAAGCATGATGCAAAATGGACGTATCAACTCCCCCAAGCTTAGACCTCGCTTGTCCTCAAGCGAAAAGCCGATAACAATAAATATGTCCTCGTGTTTAGAGGTAGAGGCGTCCATAAAAATAAAATACGGACATGAAGGCATCATGATTATTTTCATAACAGCAACATATATAGATTTTGTCATATGATTACTTATATTCAAGTGATGATCTATTCACAATGCAAAGTATAAATCATCAACCTTATTGGGGTCCAACAAACTATAATCTCAGTCATTGAAGCAATTGCAATTTATCATAACATCCGAAAGAGTCTATGTCAGAGCTAAAAAGTAAGTCCACATACTCAACTATCATTTAGTCCTCCATAATTGCTAACACTCACTCGATACTTCTGGTTACGAAGTTTTAATCGAACACAGAGAAAGATAGGGGCTTATAGTTTTGCCCCACAACCTTTTACCTCAAGGGTAATGTCAACAATAATGGTTCATGCTCCCCTACATCCAATTAGATATATAATGTTCTTTCCAACATGCTGAGCTTGCCAAAGGATAAAATGAAAAAGGAAAGGTGAAGATCACCATGACTCTTGCATAAGGTAGAAGATAATAATAAAGGATAGGCCCTTCGCAGAGGGAAGCAGAGGTTGCCATGCGCTTTTATGGTTGGATATATAAAATCTCAATGCGAAAGAACGTCACTTTATATTGCCCCTTGTGATATGAACCTTTATTATGCAGTCCGTCGCTTTTATTACTTCCACATCACAAGATCGTATAAAGCTTATTTCTCCCACACCAATCAATCATACATATTTAGAGCAATTTTTATTGCTTTGCACCGATGACAACTTACTTGAAGGATCTTACGCAATCCATAGGTAGATATGGTGGACTCTCATGGCAAAACTGGTTTAAGGGTATTTGGAATCACAAGTAGTATTTCTACTTGGTGCTGAGAATTTGGCTAGCATGAGGGGGAAAGGCAAGCTCAACAAGTTAGAGGATCCATGACAACATACTTTATCTCAGATATAAGAAATACATAACTCATTACGTTGTCTTCCTTGTCCAACATCAACTCTTTAGCATGTCATATTTTAGTGAGTGCTCCCAATCATAAAAGATGTCAATGATAATATATCTATATGTGAAAACCTCTCTTTCCTTATTACTTCCTATTAATTGCAACAATGACCAAAGCTATGTTTGCCAACTCCCAACAACTTTTAATCATCATACTCTTTCTATGTGAAGTCATTACTCTCAATAAGATCAATATGAACTTTTTGTTTCTTTTTATTCTTTTTCTCTTTTCTTTATTCACCCAAGATCATGGCAAAATAATCAAGCCCTTGACTCAACACTAATCTTTATTATATATAGCTCACGGACTCGATTACATAGAAAGATCATAAAGCAAAACTCTAAACTAGATCATGCCATAAACTTTATTCTATTGGATCAAGATACTACTAATAGGATCGAACTAAGAAAAACGGTAAAGATATGAGTTGTGATGGTGATACGTTACCGGGGCACCTCCCCCAAGCTTGGCAGTTGCCAAGGGGAGTGCCCATACCCATGTGATTATGTCTCCTTTGTCGGTGAAGAAGGTGGAGGTGACAGACAATCGCACATCGAGCGTAAGAGGTCCTCCAGCTTGCAAATAATGCCCTTGAGTGCGACAATATGCTCCTTCAACAAAATATTTTCTTGTGTGAGATACTTTTTTTGAACACGAGCTACTCAATCATCTTGAAAGCTTCGATCTCAGCTGGGGTAAGAAGGTTATGATCAATTTGAAGGGTGTCTTTTGCTGCTGGAGTTTGATCCTCCGTGGCCTTCTTGATCCTTTCATCCTTGTTGACCTTCGTGGGTTCTTCTCTCTTCAGATCTATCTTCATTAGCCAAGCATCGCTGTCACCATTGTTGGAGGAGGGAGACGACATGATGCCTAGCCTGGAAAACCCTGACAGAAAACAGCTCGAAACAAAAACAGAGGAGGTTTGCATGATACGGGAGTCAAAACCTTCGGGAGAATATATAATGAATTTTTACCGACCAAAATACGTATCGTGCAAGAAAACGGAGTCCGGAAGGCACACGAGGTGCTCATGAGGTAGGGGGGCGCCCACCACCCTCGTGAGGCCCTCGTGTCCTTCCCGGTCTGCTACTTATTTTTCTATTTTTCTAAATATTCCAAAACGGAGAAATATTGCCTTAAAAGTTGTTTTGGAGTCGGTTTACTTACCGTACCACATACCTATTCCTTTTCGGAGTCTGAGGCATTCCGGAAAGTGTCCCTTATGTATTCCTCCGGGGTTACGGTTTCAATAATATTGGTTTCAACATTTATTGGATTATCTGAGATATAGTGTTTAATTCTTTGACCGTTTACCACCTTCGGATTTGTGCCCTCGAAGTTGTTGATTTTTATGGCACCGGAACGATAGACCTCTTCGATAACATAGGGGCCTTCCCATTTAGAGAGAAGTTTTCCTGCAAAAAATCTTAAACGAGAGTTGTATAGCAATACATAATCACCTACATTAAACTCACGCTTTTGTATCCTTTTGTCATGCCATCTTTTAACTTTTTCTTTAAACAACTTGGCATTTTCATAAGCTTGGGTTCTCCATTCATCAAGTGAGCTAATATCAAATAACCTTTTCTCACCGGCAAGTTTAAAATCATAGTTAAGCTCTTTAATAGCCCAATATGCCTTATGTTCTAGTTCGAGAGGCAAGTGACATGCTTTTCCATAGACCATTTTATATGGAGACATACCCATAGGATTTTTGTATGCAGTTCTATAAGCCCATAATGCATCATCAAGTTTCTTAGACCAATTCTTTCTAGACCTATTAACAGTCTTTTGCAAAATTAATTTGAGCTCTCTATTGCTCAACTCTACTTGACCACTAGACTGTGGGTGATAAGGAGATGCAATTCTATGATTAACATCATATTTAGCAAGCATTTTACGGAAAGCACCATGAATAAAGTGTGAACCACCATCAGTCATTAAATATCTAGGGACTCCAAACCTCGGTAAAATAACTTCCTTAAGCATTTTAATAGAGGTGTTATGATCAGCACTACTAGTTGGAATAGCTTCTACCCACTTAGTAACATAATCAACAGCAACTAGAATATGTGTGTATCCATTAGAGGCAGCAAAAGGTCCCATATAATCAAAGCCCCAAACATCAAACGGTTCAATAACAAGTGAATAATTCATAGGCTTTTCTTAACATCTACTAATATTACCAATTCTTTGACATTCATCACAAGACAAGACAAACTTACGGGCATCCTTGAAGAGAGTAGGCCAATAAAAACCAGATTGCAATACCTTATGTGCAGTTCTATCTCCAGCGTGGTGTCCTCCATAAGACTCGGAGTGACACTTGCGTAGGATCTATTCTTGTTCATGCTTAGGCACACAACGTCTAATAACACCATCTACTCCTTTTTTATAAAGATGTGGGTCATCCCAAAAGTAATGTCTCAAATCATAGAAGAACTTTTTCTTTTGTTGGTCTGTGAAGCTAGGTGGTATAAATTAGGAACAATATAATTAGCATAATCAGCATACCATGGAGTACTACGAGAAGTACTTATAACATTTAATTGTTCATCAGGAAAGCTATCATTAATAGGTAGTGGGTCATCAAGAATATTTTCTAACCTAGACAAGTTGTCTACAACGGGGTTCTCGGCTCCCTTTCTATCAACAATGTGCAAATCAAATTCTTGTAGCAAGAGAACCCATCTAATAAGTCTAGGTTTAGCATCTTTCTTTTCCATAAGATATTTAATAGCAGCATGATCTGTTTGAATAGTTACTTTAGAATCAACAATATAAGATCTGAACTTATCACAAGAAAATACAACTGTTAAAAGCTCTTTTTCAGTAGTAGCATAATTTCTTTGAGCATTGTCTAGAGTCTTACTAGCATAATGAATAACATTTAATTTCTTATCAACTCTTTGCCCTAGAACAGCACCTACAGCATAATCACTAGCATCACACATAATTTCAAAGGGTAAGTTCCAATCAGGTGGCTGAACAACAGGTGCAGAGACTAATGCTTTCTTAAGTATTTCAAATGCTTCTACACAATCATCATCAAAGACAAATGGTATATCTTTTTGCAATAAATTAGTCAAAGGCCGAGAAATTTTTGAGAAGTCCTTAATGAACCTCCTATAAAATCCAGCGTGACCAAGGAAACTTCTTATACCTTTGATGTCCTTGGGACATGGCATCTTTTCAATAGCATCAACCTTGGCTTTATCAACCTCAATACCTCTTTCAGAAACTTTATGCCCCAAGACAATACCTTCATTAACCATAAAGTGGCACTTTTCCCAATTCAAGACAAAATTAGTTTCTTCACATCTCTGCAAAACTCAATCAAGATTGCTCAAGCAATCATCAAAAGAGGAACCATAGATGGAAAAGTCGTCCATGAAAACCTCACAAATCTTTTCACAAAAGTCAGAGAATATAGCCATCATGCATCTTTGAAAGGTAGCAGGTGCATTACATAAACCAAAAGGCATACGTCTATAAGCAAAAGTACCAAAAGGGCATGTAAAAGTAGTCTTTGATTGATCTCTAGCCGACACAGGTATTTGAGAGAAACTAGAATAACCATCTAGAAAGCAATAGTGTGTATGTTTGCATAATCTTTCTAGCATTTGATCAATAAAAGGTAAGGGGTAATGATCTTTCTTAGTAGCTTTATTTAATTTACGGAAATCAATTACCATCCTATAACCTGTGATAATTCTTTGTGGGATCAATTCATCTTTATCATTAGGAACAACAGTGATACCTCCCTTCTTAGGGACACAATGGACAGGACTTACCCACTCAATATCAGCAACGGGATAGATTATACCTGCCTCTAGAAGCTTTAGTATTTCTTTTCTTACCACTTCTTTCATTTTAGGATTCAGACATCGTTGAGGATCACGAACTGGTTTGGCATCTGCTTCCAAATTTATTTTATGTTGACATAGAGTGGGACTAATGCCCTTAACATCATCAAGAGTATATCCAATAGCAGCATGGTGCTTCTTCAGAGTTTTCAATAATCTTTCTTCTTCATGCTCTGAAAGGTTAGCACTAATAATAACAGGATATATCTTCTTTTCATCAAGATAAGCATATTTAAGATTATCAGGCAAAGGTTTAAGCTCGAACACGGGATCATCCTTGGGTGGAGGAGGATCCCCTAAGATTTCAACAGGCAAATTGTGATGCAGAATAGGTTCCTGTTTAAAGAATACTTCATCTATTTCCCTTCTTTCATTCATGAACATATCATTTTCATGGTCTAGCAAATAGTGTTCTAAAGGATCACTAGGAGGTACGGCAATAGAAGCAAGACCAATAATTTCATCCTTACCAGGTAATTCTTCCTCACGATGTTGTTTACTAAATTTAGAGAAATTAAACTCATGAACCATATCATCCAAGCCAATAGTAACAACATTCTTAGTGCAATCTATGGTAGCATTGACAGTATTTAAGAAGGGTCTACCAAATATAATGGGACAAAAGCTATCTTGCGGAGAAGTAAGGACAAGAAAATCAGCAGGATATTTAGTTTTCCCACACAAGACTTCAACATCTCTAACAATTCCAATTGGTGAAATAGTATCTCTATTGGCAAGTTTAATAGTAACATCAATATCTTCTAACTCAACAAGTGCAATTTCATTCTTAATTTCTTTGTATAAGTCATGAGGTATAACACTAGCACTAGCACCCATATCACATAAGCCATGATAACAATGATCTCCTATTTTAACAGAAATAACAGGCACGCCTACCACAGGTCTATGTTTATCTTTAGCACAAGGTTTAGGAACTCTAGCAGTTTCATCTTCGAACTGAATAACATGCCCATCAATATTATCAAACAAGAGATCTTTAACAATAGCAATATTAGGTTCTACTTTAACTTGCTCAGGAGGTGTATAAGTTCTAATATTGCTTTTACGAACAACAGTTGAAGCTTTAGCATGATCCTTTATTCTAACAGAGAAAGGTGGTTTCTCAGTACAAGAAGTAGGAACAATAGGATCATTATAAGTGACAATCTTTTCTTCAACTGTAATAGGTGCAGCTACTTTTACTTCTATGGGAGGATGATATTTAAACCACTTCTCCTTACGGAGATCAACATAAGTAGCAAAAGATTCATAGAAAGAAGCTACTATCTCAGAGTCAAGTCCATATTTAGTGCTAAACTTATGGTAAATATCGGTATCCATAAAAGATTTAACACAATCAAACTTAGGTGTCATACCTGACTCCTTACCTTCATCGAGGTCCCAATCTTCAGAGTTGCATTTAATTCTATCCAATAAATTCCATCTGAATTCAATAGTCTTCATCATAAAAGAGCCAGCACAAGAAGTATCGAGCATGGTTTGATTATTATGAGAAAGCCGAGCATAAAAACTTTGCATAATTATTTCTCTTGAGAGCTCATGATTGGGGCATGAATATAACATTGATTTAAGCCTCCCCCAAGCTTGAGCGATGCTTTCGTTGCGGAACGTAGTAATTTCAAAAAAAATCCTACGCACACGCAAGATCATGGTGATGCATAGCAACGAGAGGGGAGAGTGTGATCTACGTACCCTTGTAGACCGACAGCGGAAGCGTTAGCACAACGCAGTTGATGTAGTCGTACGTCTTCATGGCCCGACCGATCAAGCACCGAAACTACGGCACCTCCGAGTTTTAGCACACGTTCAGCTCAATGACGATCCCCGGACTCCGATCCAGCAAAGTGTCGGGGAAGAGTTCCGTCAGCACGACGGCGTGGTGACGATCTTGATGTTCTACCGTCGCAGGGCTTCGCCTAAGCACCGCTACAATATTATCGAGGATTATGGTGGAAGGGGGCACCGCACACGGCGAAGAGAACGATCACGAAGATCAACTTGTGTGTCTATGGGGTGCCCCCCTGCCCCCGTATATAAAGGAGTGGAGGAGGGGAGGGCCGGCCCTCTCTATGGCGCGCCCTAGGGGAGTCCTACTCCCACCGGGAGTAGGATTCCCCCTTTCCTAGTCCAACTAGGAGTCCTCCCATGTAGTAGGAGTAGGAGACAAGGAAGGGGAAGAAGGAAGAGAAGGAAGGAGGGGGTGCAGCCCCTCCCCCTAGTCCAATTCGGACTAGGCCTTGGGGGGCGCGCGGCCTGCCTCTCCCTCTCCCCTAAAGCCCAATAAGGCCCATATACTTCTTCTCCTGTATTCCCGTAACTCCCTGGTACTCCGAAAAATACCCGGACCACTCGGAACCTTTCCGATGTCCGAATATAGTCGTCCAATATATCGATCTTTACATCTCGACCATATCGAGACTCCTTGTCATGTCCCCGATCTCATCCGGGACTCCGAACTCCTTCGGTACATAAAAACTCATAAACTCATAATATAACTTTCATCAAAACCTTAAGCGTGCAGACATGACCGAGACACATCTCCGGTCAATAACCAATAGCGGAACCTGGATGCTCATATTGGCTCCTACATATTCTACGAAGATCTTTATCGGTCAGACCGCATAACAACATACGTTGTTCCCTTTGTCATCGGTATGTTACTTGCCCGAGATTCGATCGTCGGTATCTCAATACCTAGTTCAATCTCGTTACCGGCAAGTCTCTTTACTTGTTCCGTAATACATCATCTCACAACTAACTCATTAGTTGCAATGCTTGCAAGGCTTATGTGATGTGCATTACCGAGAGGGCCCAGAGATACCTCTCTGACAATCGGAGTGACAAATCCTAATCTCGAAATACGCCAACCCAACTTGTACCTTTGGAGACATCTGTAGAGCTCCTTTATAATCACCCAGTTACGTTGTGACGTTTGGTAGCACACAAAGTGTTCCTCCGGTAAACGGGAGTTGCATAATCTCATAGTCATAGGAACATGTATAAGTCATGAAGAAAGCAATAGCAACATACTAAACGATCGAGTGCTAAGCTAATGGAATGGGTCAAGTCAATCACATCATTCTCCTAATGATGTGATCCCATTAATCAAATAACAACTCTTTGTCTATGGTTAGGAAACATAACCATCTTTGATTAACGAGCTAGTCAAGTAGAGGCATACTAGTGACACTCTGTTTGTCTATGTATTCACACATGTATTATGTTTCCGGTTAATACAATTCTAGCATGAATAATAAACATTTATCATGAAATAAGGAAATAAATAATAACTTTATTATTGCCTCTAGGGCATATTTCCTTCAGTCTCCCACTTGCACTAGAGTCAATAATCTAGTTCACATCGCCATGTGATCTAACATCAATAGTTCACATCTTTATGTGGTTAACACCCATAGTTCACATCGATATGTGACCAACACCCAAAGGGTTTACTAGAGTCAGTAATCTAGTTCACATTGCTATGTGATTAACACCAAAGAGTACTAAGGTGTGATCATGTTTTGCCTGTGAGAGAAGTTTAGTCAACGGGTCTGCCATATTCAGATCCGTAAGTATTTTGCAATTTTCTATGTCTACAATACTCTGCACGGAGCTACTTTAGCTAATTGCTCCCACTTTCAATATGTATCCAGATGAAGACTAAGAGTCATCCGGATCAGTGCCAAAACTTGTATCGACGTAACCCTTTTACGACGAACCTTTTGTCACCTCCATAATCGAGAAACATATCCTTATTCCACTAAGGATAATTTTGACCGCTGTCCAGTGATCTACTCCTAGATCACTATTGTACTCCCTTGCCAAAATTAGTGTAGGGTATACAATAGGTCTGGTACACAGCATGGCATACTTTATAGAACCTATGGCCAAGGCATAGGGAATGACTTTCATTCTCATTCTATTTTCTGCCGTGGTCGGGCTTTGAGTCTTACTCAACTTCACACCTTGTAACACAGGCAAGAATTCTTTCTTTGACTGTTCCATTTTGAACTACTTCAAAATCTTGTCAAGGTATGTACTCATTGAAAAAACTTATCAAGCGTCTTGATCTATCTCTATAGATCTTGATGCTCAATATGTAAGCAGCTTCACCGAGGTTTTCTTTGAAAAAATCCTTTCAAACACTCCTTTATGCTTTGCAGAATAATTCTACATTATTTCCGATCAACAATATGTCATACACATATACTTATCAGAAATGCTGTAGTGCTCCCACTCACTTTCTTGTAAATACAGGCTTCACCGCAAGTCTGTATAAAACTATATGCTTTGATCAACTTATCAAAGCGTATATTCCAACTCCGAGATGCTTGCACCAGTCCATAGATGGATCGCTGGAGCTTGCATATTTTGTTAGCACCTTTAGGATTGACAAAACCTTCTGGTTGTATCATATACAACTCTTCTTTAAATCCATTAAGGAATGTAGTTTTGTTTATCCATTTGCCAGATTTCATAAAATTGCGGCAATTGCTAACATGATTTGGACAGACTTAAGCATCACTACGAGTGAGAAAATTTCATCGTAGTCAACACCTTGAACTTTGTCAAAAACATTTTTCGACAAGTCTAGCTTTGTAGATAGTAACACTACTATCAGCGTCCGTCTTCCTCTTGAAGATCCATTTATTTTCTATGGCTTGCCGATCATCGGGCAAATCAATCAAAGTCCATACTTTGTTCTCATACATGGATCATATCTCAGATTTCATGGCCTCAAACCATTTCACGGAATCTGGGCTCATCATCCCTTCCTCATAGTTCGCAAGTTCGTCATGGTCTAGTAACATGACTTCCAGAACAGGATTACCGTACCACTCTGGTGCGGATCTCACTCTGGTTAACCTACGAGATTCGGTAGTAACTTGATCTGAAGTTACATGATCATTATCATTAGCTTCCTCACTAATTAGTGTAGTAGTCACAGGAACAGAATTCTGTGATGAACTACTTTCCAATAAGGGAGAAGGTACAATTACCTTATCAAGTTCTACTTTCCTCCCACTCACTTCTTTCGAGAGAAACTCCTTCTCTAGAAAGGATCCATTCTCAGCAACGAACATCTTGCCTTCGGATCTGTGATAGAAGGTGTACCCAACATTTTTCTTTTGGGTATCCCATGAAGACGCACTTCTCCGTTTTGGGTTTGAGCTTATCAGGTTGAAACTTTTTCACATAAACATTGCAACCTCAAACTTTAAGAAACGACAGCTTAGGTTTCTTGTCAAACCATAGTTCATACGGTGTCGTCTCAACGGATTTAGATGGTGCCCTATTTAATGTGAATGCAGCTGTCTCTAATGCATAATCCCAAAACGATAGTGGTAGATTGGTAAGAGACATCATAGTTCGCACCATATCTAATAAAGTACGGTTATGACGTTCGGACACACCATTATGCTGTGGTGTTCCAGGTGGTGTGAGTAGTGAAACTATTTCACATTGTTTTTAACTGAAGACCAAACTCGTAACTCAAATATTTTACTTCTGCGATCATATCGTAGAAACTTTTTATTTTTGTTACGATGATTCTCCACTTCACTCTGAAATTCTTTGAACTTTTCAAATGTTTCAGACTTGTGTTTCATCAAGTAGATATACCCATATCTTGCTCAAATCATCTGTGAAGGTCAGAAAATAACGATACCCGCCGCGAGCCTCAACACTCATCGGATCACATACAATAGTATGTATTATTTCCAATAAGTCAGTTGCTCGCTCCATTGTTTCGGAGAATGGAGTCTTAGTCATCTTGCCCATAAGGCATGGTTCGCAAGCATCAAGTGATTCATAATCAAGTGATTCTAAAATCCCATCAGCATGGAGTTTCTTCATGCGCTTTACACCAATATGACCTAAACGGCAGTGCCACAAATAAGTTGCACTATCATTATTAACTTTGCATCTTTTGTCTTCAATATTATGAATATGTGTGTCACTACGAACGAGATCCAATGAACCATTTTCATTGGGCGTGTTACCATATAAGGTTTTATTCATGTAAACAGAACAACAATTATTCTCTAACTTAAATGAATAACCGTATTGCAATAAACATGATCAAATCATATTCATGCTCAACGCAAACACCAAATAACACTTATTTAGGTTCAACACTAATCCCGAAAGTATAGGGAGTGTGCGATGATGATCATATCAATCTTGAAACTACTTCCAACACACATCGTCACTTCACCCTTAACTAGTTTCTGTTCATTCTGCAACTCCCGTTTCGAGTTACTACTCTTAGCAACTGAACCAGTATCAAATGACGAGGGGTTGCTACGAACACTAGTAAAATACACATTAATAATCTGTATATCAAATATACCTTTGTTCACTTTGCCATCCTTCTTATCCGCCAAATACTTGGGGTAGTTCCGCTTCTAGTGACCAGTCCCTTGCAGTAGAAGCACTTAGTCTCAGGCTTAGGACCAGACTTGGGCTTATTCACTTAAGCAGCAACTTGCTTACCGTTCTTCTTGAAGTTCCCCTTCTTCCCTTTGCCCTTTTAGTGAAACTAGTGGTCTTGTCTACCATCAACACTTGATGCTCTTTCTTGATTTCTACCTTCATCAATTTCATCATCATGAAAAGCTCGGGAGTCGTTTTCGTCATCCCTTGCATACTATAGTTCATCACGAAGTTCTACTAACTTGGTGATGGTGACTAGAGAATTCTGTCAATCACTATCTTATCTGGAAGATTAACTCCCACTTGATTCAAGCGATTGTAGTACCCACACAATCTGAGCACATGCTCACTAGTTGAGCGATTCTCCTCCATCTTTTAGCTATAGAACTTGTTGGAGACTTCATATCTATCAACTCGGGTATTTGCTTGAAATATTAACTTCAACTCTGGAACATCTCATATGGTCCATGACGTTCAAAACGTCTTTGAAGTCCCGATTCTAAGCCGTTAAGCATGGTGCACTAAACTATCAAGTAGTCATCATATTGAGCTAGCCAAACGTTCATAACGTCTGCATCTGCTCTTGCAATAGGTCCGTCACCTAGCGGTGCATCAAGGACATAATTCTTCTGTGCATGTGACGCTCGGGTAATTAAGCTACAGTAATCCCCACTAATGATGCCACGTCATCTCGGTTACTGTGGATAAACTCGCGTTAGTTCGGAACCTAGTTCGAATTTCAAATTCAAAATCGAGCAAACAATAAAAGTTTTCAAATATTAAGATTTAAATGTTCGGCGTGAACCAAATAATACATAGGTAATTATGGTGGAGAAACCAAACTTTGATAAAATGTTTAAAGGCCCTAAAACAATTAAAACAATAGTGAAAACAATTATTTAAATACCTTTTGTAATTAATAAAATGTCAAACTAATTTATTTGAGGATTAGACTTTTTGTGACTATGGACTAAGTTGAAATACTAAATTAGATGCTACGTGTGTATTTTAATAAAACTAAAATAATAGGAAACAAAACTAAAACAGAAAAGGTAAAATAAATAAAAGTAAAAACAAAAGAAAAGAAAAGGGACCCCCACTGGGCCAACCGGCCCAGCTGACAGCCAGGCCAGCCCAACTGGCCCACCCGCACGGCCCAGCCGACCCCCACTCCTCCCTTATCCTCTCACCCCCACCCGAACCCTATCCACTCGCTCCCACTCCCCCTCTCCCGATCCGATCTGGATCGGGACCGATCCCCCCCCCCCCCCCCCCCCGCAGTGCCCCGTCGCCCGAACCCCCACCGCCGCCGTGCCGCCGTCCGAAGGCCTCCTGTCGCCGGAGCCACCACACCGGCCCGCCTTCCGTCTCCCCCCCCCCCCGCGGCGCCCCAAGCCCCGACATCGCGCCGTCGCCGCTCGCCGTCGTCTCCGTCCTCCTCGACTCCTCGCCGGACCTCGCATCCCCGTCCTCCTCCCTAAAGGCTCCACCGAGCCTCGCCGACCCTCGTCTCTGCAACGTCGGTGAGGCACCGTCCTCTCCTCCTTCCGCCCGCGTGCTCGAACCACGGTGCCGCGCACCGCGTGCCCCGGTCTTGCTGCTCTTCCTCCTTCCGCACGCGCTCACCACGCGCTCCGGATGACCCCATACCGCGCGCCCACGGCCGCGACCTTCTCCCCGCACCGCGACTGGACCGGCACCCCCTGCATGCGCCCGTGCGCGCCCACCCGCGCCCACGGCCATCGCTGCCGGACGCCCGCGACCGAGACGGTGCTCTGCCCGCTCCTGCTCACGGCCCCCTCGCCCCGCTCCCTCGACCATCCCACGCCCCGTGCCCCTGCTCCATGGCTGCTGCTGCCTCCTCTACCCACCGCACCCGCCGTGGCCGCGTTTGGTCACCGGACCACACCGCCTCGCCCGCCCGTTGCCGTGCTCCGGCACCCCGGAGCCCCTCTACCCCCTGCGGCCATCGGCCTGCGCCCGCGTGCGCGCTCGATGCGCCGGGCCCGCGCCTCGGCCGCGCTCACAGCGGCCCCGCCTCCATCGTGCCCGCTCGTCGCCGTCCTTGCCCGGCTCCACGAGCGCACGCCCCCTGCCTCCCTGCGTCGCCGCACCCCACCGTGCCCCGCCAGTCCCGCCACCGCGGTTGGCCTGGGCGGGTGCCGTATCAGGCACCCACGCGCCCGTGCCCGCATCGGCCCCCTGGGGCCAATGACATGGGGGTCCCACCCCAGAACGTTAAAAAAAGTATATAAAAATAAATAAAACAATAATTAAAATAAAAATAAATTTAATTAATTAATTAATTAACTAAATTAATTAAGTTAATTAACCTTAATTAATTAATCTAATTAACCTGTTAGCTTAATTAAACAGTAATTAGTTTAACTAAATCCTAATTAACCTAACAGAGTATGACAGGTGGGTCCCATTGGACCCACGCGTCAGTTTGACCCAGTCAACCCCTGTTGACTGCTGATGTCAGCATGACGTCATGCTGACGTCATAAATCCATTTTCCGAATTAATTAAATAATTAAATAAATTCCAGAAATTAATAAAATCATTAGAAAATCATATCTTTTAATCCGTAACTCGGATTAAAATATTTTCAACATGAAAGTTGCTCAGAACGACGAGACGATTCCGGATACGCAACCCGTTCGTCCGCCACACCCCCTAACCTATCGAACTCGCAACTTTCCCCCCCTCCGGCTCCTCTGCCCGAAAACACGGAACCCCGGGAATACTTCCCGGATGCTTCCCCCCTTCACCGGTATCACCTCCTACCGCGTAGAACACGTCTAGCTCTGCCTGTTATCCTGTTATGCACTTGATTGCTATGTATTTACTGTTTCTCCTCTCCCCCCTTTTCTCTCCGGTAGACCCCGTGACGATGCTGATGCCCCTATGGTCGACTACATCACCGACGACCCCTCTCTCTCTTGCCAGAGCAACCAGGCAAGCCCCCCCCCTTGATCACCAGATATCGCCTACTCTTCTCTATACTGCTTGCATTAGAGTAGTGTAGCATGTTACTGCTTTTCGTTAATCCTATTCTGATGCATAGCCTGTCATTGCTGCTACAGTCATTGATACCTTACCCGCAATCCTAAATGCTTAGTATAGGATGCTAGTGTTCCATCAGTGGCCCTACACTCTTGTCTGTCTGCCATGCTATACTACTGGGCTGTGATCACTTCGGGAGGTGATCACGGGCATATACTATATACTTTACACTGTTACATTACCTGTGATACTGTTCGGAGTTGGGGGCTGAAGGGGCAGGTGGCTCCATCCCGGTAGAGGTGGGCCTGGGTTCCCGACGGCCCCCGACTGTTACTTTCGTGGCGGAGCGGCAGGGCAGGTTGAGACCACCTAGGAGACAGGTGGGCCTGGCCCTGTTCGGCGTTCGCGGATACTTAACACGCTTAACGAGATCTTGGTATTTGATCTGAGTTGGCTACGAGCCTATACGCACTAACCATCTACGCGGGAGTAGTTATGGGTATCCCGGCGTCGTGGTATCAGCCGAAGCACTTCAGACGTCAGCGACGGAGCGGCGCGCGCCGAATTGGACTGGAACGCCACTAGGCTAGGTCTGCTTTCGGCCGCCCACGCAACGTGCAGGTGTGCTCAGGGCGATGGGCCCAGACCCCTGCGCGCTTAGGTTTAGACCGGCGTGCTGGCCTCTCTGTTTTGCCTAGGTGGGGCTGCGACGTGTTGATCTTCCGCGGCCGGGCATGACCCAGGAAAGTGTGTCCGGCCAAATGGGATCAAGCGTGTTGGGTAAGTTGGTGCACCCCTGCAGGGAAGTTAATCTATTCGAATAGCCGTGATCTTCGGTAACAGGACGACTTGGAGTTGTACCTTGACCTTATGACAACTAGAACCGGATACTTAATAAAACACACCCTTCCAAGTTCCACAGACAACCCGGTGATCGCTTTTCCACAGGGCGACGAGGGGAGGATCGCCGGGTAGGGTTATGCTATGCGATGCTACTGGAGATGCTACTTGGAGATGCTATTGGAGATGCTATTGGAGATGCTACTTGGAGATGCTACTTGGAGGACTTCAATCTACTCTCTTCTTCATGCTGCAAGACGGAGGCTGCCAGAAGCGTAGTCTTCGATAGGACTAGCTATCCCCCTCTTATTCTGGCATTCTGCAGTTCAGTCCACCGATATGGCCTCCTTACACATATACCCATGCATATGTAGTGTAGTTCCTTGCTTGCGAGTACTTTGGATGAGTACTCACGGTTGCTTTCTCCCCACTTTTTCCCCTTTCCTTTCTTTCTGGTTGTCGCAACCAGATGCTGGAGTCCAGGAGCCAGACGTCACCGTCGACGACGACCCCTACTACACCGGAGGTGCATACTACTACGTGCAGCCCGCTGACGACGACCAGGAGTAGTTAGGAGGATCCCAGGCAGGAGGCCTGCACCTCTTTCGATCTGTATCCCAGTTTGTGCTAGCCTTCTTAAGGCAAACTTGTTTAACTTATGTCTGTACTCAGATATTGTTGCTTCCGCTGACTCGTCTATGATCGAGCACTTGTATTCGAGCCCTCGAGGCCCCTGGCTTGTATTATGATGCTTGTATGACTTATTTATATTTTAGAGTTGTGTTGTGATATCTTCCCGTGAGTCCCTGATCTTGATCGTACACGTTTGCGTGCATGATTAGTGTAGGATTGAATCGGGGGCGTCACAAGTTGGTATCAGAGCCGACTGCCTGTAGGAATCCCCCTTCCACACTCCTTGGCCGAAGTCGAGTCTAGACATTACAAAAACTTTTACTAACTTGGCTATGTGCCTTACGGGCCCACGTCGCCATCGGGTGGTACTAGGATCTTTTACTCCTCGACCTTTACTCTGGGACTCTGATCTCTCCTCTATTCGGGTTAAATGAAGTTTACTAAATCTAACAATAGGATCTCGTTATCACTTTCACCCGGAGAGCCCCTTGTTACTGATGATCGTCTGCTGCACCAGAAGACCCTGAAGATACTCTCCGATGTTAACCCGAGAACTTGTGTTCATCGCGTTTGCAATTCCCCTTCCACCGCAAACCCTTATGGATAACTACTTGCAGTTGTTATTCTTACATTCATCCCCAGTTGGTCTTGTTATTACAAGATAACCTGAAAACTCATCGTTGTTTCGATAATCCTTTGAGCTTACTGCCTTGCTGTTCTTTGTCACCTGAATACCCCTACGGTTAATTATTGCAATTATTGAGTATCCGCTCATCCCCAGTTGTTCATGAGTTTCACAAAAGTCTTCAAAATACTATTTGATCTTCCGAAAATCCTTTGGAGCCTTTGGCTCTTGAAATTCTTGCTTGCTCGCATTATGGTTAATCCCATAAGTCTCGTAGTCTTATTGACATTCCTTGTCTTTATCATTTTGGGTCTATTGACTCAATATGTTTGCGAATACACGCAATCATCATTGATCCTTATAAATTACTTTTCCGGCTGAGCTGCCATTCTTTTAACTAGAATTGGTTCTCGACCAATCGAATTGTCTTTGATTGTACCCTAAGGCTATTCAACTTATCCACCCCTAATCAGAGCATTGCTTCTGATCCCTTGATTTGGGAATCATAATTCCTTTGCATTTGACAATTGAGTTAGTCAGTTGTTTCTATAATCCGGTGCACTTGCATTCCTTCTTCCTTTGATAGAGTACCGATACCCACACCAGCTCCGTTGTGGACCATCGGTTCCTTTGTTGGATTTTATGCCCTTCATAATTAATCACCTTGTGAGCTCTTTCCCCTGATACATAATGCCTTTGGTACATTGTATCCTCTGCTTGACCAACAATGCTCTACTTTCGAGCTTGTATTAATTACCCCGAAGTTTGTGGTATATGTTCGTAAGATGCCCGGATGGGTTGAACCTATGCCTTCCTTAATATGTGTGAACTCGGAAGATTTCACGAGTCATACTCATCTGGTATTTCACCAGGTAAAACTTTCAACACTAATGCCTTTATCAAAGCGAGAAGTGAATGGAAGATTATACATTGAAGAAGTGGGAGTCGACCTTGAACTTTGTGTTCATGCCCATAGACACGATGTAGATCTTCTCATCGAAGCTTCTTTTAAAATTAATTATTCCCTTGGTATAAGTTCATCTTATATCTGGGATCTGGCCTTTTTCAATCGTGGTTTCGACCATGCTCTCCTTTAAATACCAATTCTCATGCAAGTTTAAGCACTTGTCTTCTGCAGAGCAATACCCCAGTCCAACCTCTATTTTGATCTGTCGTCGAGTATTACCCCCTGATATCACGAGATTATCATGGAACTGCATAACTTCTTATGAGTTCTTCATCAAGTGCTACGTTCCCACTGATTACAATTTTTCATGGGCTCTGAGTTATTAAACACTCAAAGACACCGATAACTGAACCGAGTCCGCTCTACGGTTCAGCAACTCTTCAGTAAGCTTCTATAAGTACGAGTTTGTACCCGATCACGCCATTCCTAGCCTGTTTGGCTATATCATTGTCGTGACGATTCTAACGGTGCTACCTGGTCCTTATTCTCGGAGCACCAATTTTCGACGATGAACTAACCTTACGTCGATTTTCCTTGTCATACCCTTTCACCTTAAATAACAAGCTTGAGTTCGAGTTTGTGTCGTACCCATGGTTCCAATGACTTTTGGCTTCATCATTCCTTTGACTTGATGTCGTCGCTGATTGATTACTTCTTCATGAAATCTGTCGACAAATGTGTCGTGATCCTCATCAACCTTATGAGTTCTTCCAGGATATCAATTGAATTCATGATGAGAAATACCATCCTTGTCCCTCGATGATTTGAGTTATCATCGGCAACATTCTTGCCTTCCCCCCCGCCCAACACAAACTTGTTCACAATTTGTGTTGTACCTTGGTTTCCTTGCTATCCAGCAATTGTTCTTCTTTACCTTGGAGTATTACTGTCCTTTATGTCAAGAATGTTCTGAGATTTGTTCCACCTCTTGAGAATTCTTGACATAGAAATACTTCTCACCATCACCATTCTTTCTTGGTCCCTGTGTTAATTCCAACAAGTAAACGGTGTTGTTTGGATTCTTTCCTTCTAGCAACCCAATCTCTTTGAAGTTAATGGTCGAAAGTTCATTCTTAGGCTATTGATTATTGCATCACCATTCTGACATTGGTCGTGCAACCCAGCCCATATTTCGGGCGCACCTTTCAACCAATGTTTAATTGTGTATGTTTTCCTCGAGCATACTTCCTTATATCATTTGATCTGACAAATGTTATCTCCTTGTTCACTTAATTGTGGACATCCATCTTTTAGGAATCTCGGTGAATTGCCGTTGAGTTCACCAGACACCTCCTTGTCCTCTCCTTGGGTTAATGATGGACTCTTGATAACGGAAATCACTTCATAGTTCATTTCCCCGAGAATCCTACAATGTCATCTCGTCAATTTGCGTTGCACCTTTTCTTCTCAGGTATCCTAAGTCTGAGGTATCCTGACACCAACCGGATCTGAATCTCGGTCAGATATGATGGTTGGGACATATCTCCAAGAGTTGTAACATTGATCTCTACGTGACCCGGTAACATGATGTCATGCCTAGCACCCCCCCCCTGGGTGGAGGACCTATCGTTATAATTTCTTTTGCAAGGACAACCATTCTTCATGGAGGAAATTGTAAGACTTATTCTACAAGTTATTCCTGATGGATCCTTCGTGTTTCCAAAGTCTGATCTTCACCTGAAGACCATGTCAATGCTATCTCGAAGCATGTCAATGGTACTCCGATTTTCAACAGGAACATTTGAAGCACGATGCTAAATTTTATTTCTCAATTATCCAAACACTGTTGCATGGGTAATGTCATAAAATTTCTCTCCCCTTACCTAAAGGGTTCTCTACATTATTCATCTCATGGATATCATGCTCTACTTGTCCTTGGGAAGGATATACCCCTGAAATATGTGTTTAAACACATTTTCCTTTCCATTTATTTGTTTAACCTTCCTTGTGATCATATGATCTAAGCAGTAACTTCTGCTTTAGTAAACACCTTGGTGTACAACCATGTCAGTAAGACCCTGTTGCATTTGTCGATAGCATTCCGGTAACCACCAATGGATGAGAACTTTGCCTATTGGTCCGCCTCGTTCAACGAGCAGGAAAATAGTTCTCTTCGGTCCGTCGCCCTTGGTACCAACGATGCAGTCAACATAACTGACCGGCTACCCTCTAACATGCCTTGATATCATGACCGTGCAAGTTGTCACACCCTTCCTACTTTCAACCCACATGGTGGGCCCATAACCCACAAGTTCCACAGGATCGAAACCTGACTCTCCTGTACACACCCTGTTGTCAAAGTTATTCCTCAAGCTTGACTTCGCATGTAATTCACGGGCTACATGCCTAGCAATCTGTTCTGGTATCAGACGCAATACTTACCTCTGAACCCCTTTTCTCACTCTGGTTCAGGCTTTCGAGCAACTATCTATCCGCTGGGAACCTCTTATTGTACCTTCGTACCTTACTCTCGATGTATTTTATATGTTCAACTCGAGAGATAATCTTGTGCTCATTCATGGGTTAACCCCAAATTGTTTTTCCTCATAAGCATTCTGTCGTAGCCGAGCTGCCCCTTACCTATTCGTAAGTACGATGGAATTCCCGAAGAAAGGATGCCGACTTTCATCATGATGACCTAAAGCAGAGATATGAATACATCAACGAAAAGGATCAACCTTTCGAAAGGGCAGCCAAGACCGAGAAGACTCGTTAGGTTTTTCGCTACCAACACTTTCCCCCTACTCCCCTCTTAAATCTCGGGACGAGATTTCTTGTAGTGGAGGAGAATTGTGACGCCCGGGTAATTAAGCTACAGTAATCCCCACTAATGATGCCACGTCACCTCGGTTACTGTGGATAAACTCGCGTTAGTTCGGAACCTAGTTCGAATTTCAAATTCAAAATCGAGCAAACAATAAAAGTTTTCAAATATTAAGATTTAAATGTTCGGCGTGAACCAAATAATACATAGGTAATTATGGTGGAGAAACCAAACTTTGATAAAATGTTTAAAGGCCCTAAAACAATTAAAACAATAGTGAAAACAATTATTTAAATACCTTTTGTAATTAATAAAATGTCAAACTAATTTATTTGAGGATTAGACTTTTTGTGACTATGGACTAAGTTGAAATACTAAATTAGATGCTACGTGTGTATTTTAATAAAACTAAAATAATAGGAAACAGAACTAAAACAGAAAAGGTAAAATAAATAAAAGTAAAAACAAAAGAAAAGAAAAGGGACCCCCACTGGGCCAACCGGCCCAGCTGACAGCCAGGCCAGCCCAACTGGCCCACCCGCACGGCCCAGCCGACCCCCACTCCTCCCTTATCCTCTCACCCCCACCCGAACCCTATCCACTCGCTCCCACTCCCCCTCTCCCGATCCGATCTGGATCGGGACCGATCCCCCACTCCCCCCCCCCGCAGTGCCCCGTCGCCCGAACCCCCACCGACGCCGTGCCGCCGTCCGAAGGCCTCCTGTCGCCGGAGCCACCACACCGGCCCGCCTTCCGTCTCCCCCCCCCCCCGCGGCGCCCCAAGCCCCGACATCGCGCCGTCGCCGCTCGCCGTCGTCTCCGTCCTCCTCGACTCCTCGCCGGACCTCGCATCCCCGTCCTCCTCCCCAAAGGCTCCACCGAGCCTCGCCGACCCTCGTCTCTGCAACGTCGGTGAGGCACCGTCCTCTCCTCCTCCCGCCCGCGTGCTCGAACCACGGTGCCGCGCACCGCGTGCCCCGGTCTTGCTGCTCTTCCTCCTTCCGCACGCGCTCACCACGCGCTCCGGATGACCCCATACCGCGCGCCCACGGCCGCGACCTTCTCCCCGCACCGCGACTGGACCGGCACCCCCTGCACGCGCCCGTGCGCGCCCACCCGCGCCCACGGCCATCGCTGCCGGACGCCCGCGACCGAGACGGTGCTCTGCCCGCTCCTGCTCACGGCCCCCTCGCCCCGCTCCCTCGACCATCCCACGCCCCGTGCCCCTGCTCCATGGCTGCTGCTGCCTCCTCTACCCACTGCACCCGCCGTGGCCGCGTTTGGTCACCGGACCACACCGCCTCGCCCGCCCGTTGCCGTGCTCCGGCACCCCGGAGCCCCTCTACCCCCTGCGGCCATCGGCCTGCGCCCGCGTGCGCGCTCGACGCGCCGGGCCCGCGCCTCGGCCGCGCTCACAGCGGCCCCGCCTCCATCGTGCCCGCTCGTCGCCGTCCTTGCCCGGCTCCACGAGCGCACGCCCCCTGCCTCCCTGCGTCGCCGGCACCCCACCGTGCCCCGCCAGTCCCACCACCGCGGTTGGCCTGGGCGGGTGCCGTATCAGGCACCCACGCGCCCGTGCCCGCATCGGCCCCCTGGGGCCAATGACATGGGGGTCCCACCCCAGAACGTTAAAAAAAGTATATAAAAATAAATAAAACAATAATTAAAATAAAAATAAATTTAATTAATTAATTAATTAACTAAATTAATTAAGTTAATTAACCTTAATTAATTAATCTAATTAACCTGTTAGCTTAATTAAACAGTAATTAGTTTAACTAAATCCTAATTAACCTAACAGAGTATGACAGGTGGGTCCCATTGGACCCACGCGTCAGTTTGACCCAGTCAACCCCTGTTGACTGCTGATGTCAGCATGACGTCATGCTGACGTCATAAATCCATTTTCCGAATTAATTAAATAATTAAATAAATTCCAGAAATTAATAAAATCATTAGAAAATCATATCTTTTAATCCGTAACTCGGATTAAAATATTTTCAACATGAAAGTTGCTCAGAACGACGAGACGATTCCGGATACGCAACCCGTTCGTCCGCCACACCCCCCTAACCTATCGAACTCGCAACTTTCCCCCCCTCCGGCTCCTCTGCCCGAAAACACGGAACCCCGGGAATACTTCCCGGATGCTTCCCCCCTTCACCGGTATCACCTCCTACCGCGTAGAACACGTCTAGCTCTGCCTGTTATCCTGTTATGCACTTGATTGCTATGTATTTACTGTTTCTCCTCTCCCCCCTTTTCTCTCCGGTAGACCCCGTGACGATGCTGATGCCCCTGTGGTCGACTACATCACCGACGACCCCTCTCTCTCTTGCCAGAGCAACCAGGCAAGCCCCCCCCTTGATCACCAGATATCGCCTACTCTTCTCTATACTGCTTGCATTAGAGTAGTGCAGCATGTTACTGCTTTTCGTTAATCCTATTCTGATGCATAGCCTGTCATTGCTGCTACAGTCATTGATACCTTACCCGCAATCCTAAATGCTTAGTATAGGATGCTAGTGTTCCATCAGTGGCCCTACACTCTTGTCTGTCTTCCATGCTATACTACTGGGCTGTGATCACTTCGGGAGGTGATCACGGGCATATACTATATACTTTACACTGTTACATTACCTGTGATACTGTTCGGAGTTGGGGGCTGAAGGGGCAGGTGGCTCCATCCCGGTAGAGGTGGGCCTGGGTTCCCGACGGCCCCCGACTGTTACTTTGTGGCGGAGCGGCAGGGCAGGTTGAGACCACCTAGGAGACAGGTGGGCCTGGCCCTGTTCGGCGTTCGCGGATACTTAACACGCTTAACGAGATCTTGGTATTTGATCTGAGTTGGCTACGAGCCTATACGCACTAACCATCTACGCGGGAGTAGTTATGGGTATCCCGGCGTCGTGGTATCAGCCGAAGCACTTCAGACGTCAGCGACGGAGCGGCGCGCGCCGAATTGGACTGGAACGCCACTAGGCTAGGTCTGCTTTCGGCCGCCCACGCAACGTGCAGGTGTGCTCAGGGCGATGGGCCCAGACCCCTGCGCGCTTAGGTTTAGACCGGCGTGCTGGCCTCTCTGTTTTGCCTAGGTGGGGCTGCGACGTGTTGATCTTCCGCGGCCGGGCATGACCCAGGAAAGTGTGTCCGGCCAAATGGGATCAAGCGTGTTGGGTAAGTTGGTGCACCCCTGCAGGGAAGTTAATCTATTCGAATAGCCGTGATCTTCGGTAACAGGACGACTTGGAGTTGTACCTTGACCTTATGACAACTAGAACCGGATACTTAATAAAACACACCCTTCCAAGTTCCACAGACAACCCGGTGATCGCTTTTCCACAGGGCGACGAGGGGAGGATCGCCGGGTAGGGTTATGCTATGCGATGCTACTGGAGATGCTACTTGGAGATGCTATTTGGAGATGCTATTTGGAGATGCTACTTGGAGATGCTACTTGGAGGACTTCAATCTACTCTCTTCTTCATGCTGCAAGACGGAGGCTGCCAGAAGCGTAGTCTTCGATAGGACTAGCTATCCCCCTCTTATTCTGGCATTCTGCAGTTCAGTCCACCGATATGGCCTCCTTACACATATACCCATGCATATGTAGTGTAGTTCCTTGCTTGCGAGTACTTTGGATGAGTACTCACGGTTGCTTTCTCCCCACTTTTTCCCCTTTCCTTTCTTTCTGGTTGTCGCAACCAGATGCTGGAGTCCAGGAGCCAGACGTCACCGTCGACGATGACCCCTACTACACCGGAGGTGCATACTACTACGTGCAGCCCGCTGACGACGACCAGGAGTAGTTAGGAGGATCCCAGGCAGGAGGCCTGCGCCTCTTTCGATCTGTGTCCCAGTTTGTGCTAGCCTTCTTAAGGCAAACTTGTTTAACTTATGTCTGTACTCAGATATTGTTGCTTCCGCTGACTCGTCTATGATCGAGCACTTGTATTCGAGCCCTCGAGGCCCCTGGCTTGTATTATGATGCTTGTATGACTTATTTATATTTTAGAGTTGTGTTGTGATATCTTCCCGTGAGTCCCTGATCTTGATCGTACACGTTTGCGTGCATGATTAGTGTACGATTGAATCGGGGGCGTCACAGTGCATCAATGAGGATAAACCTCAAATCACGGATCCAATCCGCATCTTTGCTACTAACATCTTTCAACACAATTTTCTGTAGGAACATATTAAAATAAACACAGGGAAGCAACAACGCGAGCTATTGATCTATAACATAATTTGCAAAGTACTACCAGGACTAAGGTCATGATAAATTTAAGTTCAATTAATCATATTACTTAAGAACTCCCACTTAGATAGACATCCCTCTAATCCTCTAAGTGATCACGTGATCCAAATCAACTAAACCATGTCCGATCATCACGTGAGATGAAGCAGTTTCATTGGTGAACATCACTATGTTGATCATATCTACTATATGATTTACGCTCGACCTTTCGGTCTCCGTGTTCCGAGGCCATATCTGTATATGCTTGGCTCGTCAAGTATAACCTGAGTATTCCGCGTGTGCAACTGTTTTGCACCCGTTGTATTTGAATGTAGAGCCTATCACACCCGATCATCACGTGGTGTCTCAGCACGAAGAACTTTCGCAACGGTGCATACTCAGGGAGAATAGTGCATCCAAGATGGGATCTCGTGGATACAGAAAGTTGCGGCGGTGGAATTAGGTTTTTGGCTCCTGTTCTGATTGTTTGGGGGTACGTGTGTATATATAGGAGGAAGGAGTACGCCGATGGAGCACCGAGGGACCCACGAGGCAGGGGCGCGCCCTAGGGGGGCGCCCCCCACCCTCGTGACCACCTCTTTGATCCCTTGCAGTAGGGTCCAAGTCTCCTGGATCACGTTCGGTGAGAAAATCACATTTCTGAAGATTTTATTCCGTTTGGACTCCGTTTGATATTCTGTCTATCCGAAACACTGAAATAGGCAAAAAACAGTAATTCTGGGCTGGGCCTCCGGTTAATAGGTTAGTCCCAAAAATAATACAAAAGTGGAAAATAAAGCCCAATATAGTCCAAAACAGTAGATAATATAGCATGGAGCAATCAAAAATTATAGATACGTTGGAGATGTATCAGGCATCCCCAAGATTAATTCCTGCTCGTCCTCGAGTAGGTAAATGATAAAAAGAGAATTTTTGATGCGGAGTGCTACTTGGCATAATTTCAATGTAAATCTTCTTAATTGTGGTATGAATATTCAGATTAGAAAGATTCAAGACAAAAGTTTATATTGACATAGAAAATAATAATACTTCAAGCATACTAACAAAGCAATTATGTCTTCTCAAAATAACATGGCCAAAGAAAGTAATCCCTACAAAATCATATAGTCTGGCTATGCTCCATCTTCCCCACACAAAGTATTTAAATCATGCACAACCCCGATGACAAGCCAAGCAATTGTTTCATACTCTAACTTTTTCAAAACTTTTTCAATCTTCACGCAATACATGAGCGTGAGCCATGGATATAGCACTATAGGTGGAATAGAATGGTGGTTGTGGAGAAGACAAAAAGGAGAAGATAGTCTCACATCAACTAGGCGTATCAATGGGCTATGGAGATGCCCATCAATAGATATCTATGTGAGTGAGTAGGGATTGCCATGCAACGGATGCACTAGAGCTATAAATGTATGAAAGCTCAACAAAAGGAACTAGTGGGTGTGCATCCAACTTGCTTGCTCACGAAGACCTAGGGCAATTTGAGGAAGCCCATCATTGGAATATACAAGCCAAGTTCTATAACGTAAAATTCCCACTAGTATATGAAAGTGACAACATATGAGACTCTCTATATGAAGAACATGGTGCTACTTTGAAGCACAATATATGAGACTTGCTATATCATGGTGCTATTTTGAAGCACAAGTGTGGAAAAAAGGATAGTAGCATTGCCCCTTTTTATTATTTTTTTATTATTTTTTTGCCTTCTTTTTTTCTTTGGCCTTTTTTGGGACAATGCTCTATTGAATGATGATCATCACACTTCTATTTATTTACAACTCAATGATTACAACTCGATACTAAAACAAAGTATGACTCTATATGAATGCCTCCGGCGGTGCACCGGGATATGCAATGAATCACGAGTGACAAGTATGAAAGAATTATGAACGGTGGCTTTGCCACAAATACTATGTCAACTACATGATCATGCTAAGCAATATGATAATGATGGATATGTCATGATGAACAAGATGGTGGAAAGTTGCATGGCAATATATCTCGGAATGGCTATGGAAATGCCATAATAGGTAGGTATGGTGGCTGTTTTGAGGAAGGTATATGGTAGGTGTATGATACCGGCGAAAGTTGCGCGGTATTAGAGAGGCTAGCAAGGGTGGAAGGGTGAGAGTGCGTATAATCCATGGACTCAACATTAGTCATAAAGAACTCATATACTTATTGCAAAAATTTAGAAGTTATCAAAGCAAAGTATTACGCGCATGCTCCTAGGGGGATAGATTGGTAGGAAAAGACAATCAATAAATAAATCATGCTCCGACTTCATCACATAACGGTTCACCATACGTGCATGTTACGGGAATCACAAACTTCAACACAAGTATTCTTTAAATTCACAACTACTCAACTAGCATGACTTTAATATTATCACCTCCATATATCAAACAATTATCATGCTTCAATCTTTTCTTAGTATTCAACACACTCAAAAGAAAGTTTCACAAATCTTGAATACCAAGCATATTATTATTAGGCAAATTACCATGCTATTAAGAGACTCTCAAATTAATTTAAGTGAAGCATGAGAGATCAATGGTTTCTTTAAAACGAATCCACCACCATGCTCTAAAAGATCTAAGTGAAGCACATAGAGCAAAATTATAACGCTCAAAATATATAAGTGAAGCACATAGAGCAAAATTATCTAGCTCAAAAGATATAAGTGAAGCACATAGAGTAAATTACCGATGGAAGTGGACGAAAGAGGGGATGCCTTCCGGGGCATCCCCAAGCTTTGACTTTTTGGTGTCCTCGGATTATCTTGGGGGTGCCATGGGCATCCCAAAGCTTAGGCTCTTGCCACTCCTTGTTCCATAATCCATCACAAGAATTCACCCAAAACTTGAAAACTTCACAACACAAAACTTAAAGTAGAAAACTCGTGAGCTCCGTTAGCGAAAGAAAACAAAAGACCACTTCAAGGTACTGTAATAAACTCATTCTTTATTTATATTGGTGTTGAACCTACTGTATTCCAACTTCTCTATGGATTATAAACTATTTTACTAACCATAGATTCATCAAAATAAGCAAACAACACACGAAAAACAGAATCTGTCAAAAACAGAACATTCTGTAGTAATCTGTAGCTAGCGCAACATATGGAACCCCAAAAATTCTAAAATAAATTTCTGGACGTGAGGAATTTATCTATTAATCATATGCAAAAAGAATTAACTAAATATCACCCTTCAAATAAGAATGACAGAAGTTCTCGTGAGTGCTAAAGTTTCTGTTTTTTACAGCAAGTTCAACAAGACTTTCCCCAAGTCTTCCCAACGGTTCTACTTGGCACAAACACTAATTAAACACAAAAAACACAACCAAAACAGAGGATAAATAATTTATTTATTACTAAACAGGAGCAAAAATCAAGGAATAAAAATAAACTTGGGTTGCCTCCCAACAAGCGCTATAGTTTAACGCCCCTAGCTAGGCATAACAAGCAAGGATAGATCTAGGTATTGCCATCTTTGGTAGGCAATCCATAAGTGGCTCTCATGATAGTTTCATATGGTAATTTTATTTTCTTTCTTGGAAAGTGTTCCATGCCCTTTTTAATGGAAATTTAAATCTAATATTCCCTTCCTTCATATCAATAAATCGCACCAACCGTTCTAAGGAAAGGTCTACCAAGAATAATAGGGCAAGAAGGATTGCAATATATATCAAGAACAATGAAATCTACGGACACATAATTCCTATTTGCAACAATAAGAACATCATTAATTCTTCCCTTAGGTTTCTTAATAGTGGAATCCGCAAGATGCAAGTTTAGAGAGCAATCATCAAAATTACGGAAATCTAGTAAATCACACAAAGTCTTGGGAATAGTAGAGACACTAGCACCCAAATCACACAAAGCATAAAACTCATGATCTTTAATTTTAATTTTAATAGTTGGTTCCCACTCATCATAGAGTTTTCTAGGGATAGAAACTTTCAACTCAAGTTTTTCTTCATAAGATTGCATCAAGGCATCAACAATATGTTCGGTGAAGGCTTTATTTCGACTATAAGCATGTGGAGAATTTAGCACGGATTGCAACAAGGAAATACAATCAATCAAAGAGCAATTTTCATAATTAAATTCCTTGAAATCCAATATAGTGGGTTTAGCAACATCTAGATTTTTATTTCTTTCAATCCCACTTTCATCAATTTCATCATTAAGATCTAAACACTCCGAATTTTTAGAACGCCTTCTAGGTAAAGGAAGATCATATTCAGTTTCATCAAGATTCATATTGCAAAATAAAGATTTAATTGGAGACACATCAATAACTTTTAGATCTTCATCTTGATTTTCATAGGAATTGGAAGAACATGCTTTAATAAAGGCATCTTTGGAAGCACGCATCCTAGCGGTTCTTTCCTTACACTCATCAATTGAAATTCTCATGGCTTTTAGAGACTAATTAATATCATGCTTAGGTGGAATAGATCTAAGTTTCAAAGCATCAACATCAAGAGCAATTCTATCAACGTTCCTAGCCAAATCATCAATCTTAAGCAATTTTTCTTCAATCATAGCATTAAAATTCTTTTGCGAAGAAATAAATTCTTTAATATTAGATTCAAAATCAGAGGGAATCTTATTATAATTTCCATAAGAGTTGTTGTAGGAATTCCCATAATTATTAGAAGGATTACTAGGATATGGCCTAGGATTAAAATTCCCTCTATAAGCGTTGTTACCAAAATTATTCCTACCAACAAAATTCACATCCATAGATTCATTATTATTCTCAATCAAAGTAGACAAAGGCATATCATTAGGATCAGAAGAAACACTCTTAGTAGCAAATAATTTCATAAGTTCATCCATCTTTCCACTCAACACATTAATTTCTTCTATCGCATGCACCTTTTTATTAGAAGTTCTTTCAGTATGCCATTGAGAATAATTAACCATAATATTATCTAGGAGTTTAGTAGCATCTCCTAAAGTGATTTCCATAAAAGTGCCTCCCGCGGCCGAATCTAAAAGATTTCTAGAAGCAAAATTCAATCCGGCATAAAAATTTTGTATAATCATCCACAAATTCAAACCATGAGTAGGGCAATTACGTATCATTAATTTCATTCTCTCCCAAGCTTGTGCAACATGTTCATGATCAAGTTGTTTAAAGTTCATTATATCGTTTCTAAGAGAGATGATCTTAGCGGGAGGAAAATACTTAGAGATAAAAGCATCTTTGCATTTGTTCCATGAATCAATACTATTCTTAGGCAAAGACGAAAACCAAGCTTTAGCACGATCTCTAAGCGAAAAAGGAAATAGCTTCAATTTAACGACATCATTATTGACATCTTTTTTCTTTTGCATATCACATAAATCAACGAAGCTATTCAGATGAGTAGCGGCATCTTCACTAGGAAGGCCGGCGAATTGATCTTTCATAACAAGATTCAACAAAGCCGTATTAATTTCACAAGATTCAGCATCGGTAAGAGGAGCAATCAGAGTGCTAAGGAAATCATTATTATTGGTATTGGTGAAGTCACACAATTTGGTAGCATCTTGAGCCATCGCGACAAACAAGCAATCTAACACACGGGCCAACAAAAAGCAAGCGGACAAAAAGAGCCAAATACAGAGGGAGGATAGAGAGAGAGGGCGAATAAAACGGCAAGGGTGAATTGGGGGAGAGGAAAACGAGAGGCAAATGGCAAATAATGTAATGCGAGAGATAGGGATTGTGATGGGTACTTGGTATATTGACTTTTTGCGTAGACTCCCAACGGCGCCAGAAATCCTGCTTGCTACGTCTTGAGCTTGCGTTGGTTTTTCCCGAAGAGGAAGGGATGATGCAGTAGAGTAGCGTAAGTATTTCCCTCAGTTTTTGAGAACCAAGGTATCAATCTAGTAGGAGCCCACGCGCAAGTCCCTCGTACCTGCACAAAGCGATAGCTACTCGCAACCAACGCGATTAGGGGTTGTCAAGCCCTTCACAGTCACTTACGAGAGTGAGATCTGATAGATAGAATATTTTTGGTATTTTTGATATAAAGATGCAAAGTAAAAAGTAAAGGCAAGTAAATAGCAAAATAATATAAAGGTGATGGAGATTGATATGATGAGAATAAACCCCGGGGCCATAGGTTTCACTAGTGGCTTCTCTCAAGAGCATAAGTATTCTACGGTGGGTGAACAAATTACTGTTGAGCAATTGATAGAATTGAGCATAATTATGAGAATATCTAGGCATGATCATTTATATAGGCATCACGTCCGTGACAAGTAGATCAAAACGATTCTGCATCTACTACTATTACTCCACTCATCGACCGCTATCCAGCATGCATCTAGAGTATTAAGTTAAAAACAGAGTAACGCCTTAAGCAAGATGGCATGATGTAGAGAGATAAATTCATGCAATATGAAATAAACCCCATCTTGTTATCCTCTATGGCAACGATACAATACGTGCCTTGCTGCCCCTTCTGTCACTGGGTAAGGACACCGCAAGATCGAACCCAAAGCTAAGCACTTCTCCCATGGAAAGAACTACCAATCTAGTTGGCCAAACCAAATGGATAATTCGAAGAGACTTACAAAGATAACCAATCATGCATAAAAGAATTCAGAGAAGATTCAAATATTATTCATAGATAGACTTGATCATAAACCCACAATTCATCGGTCTCAACAAACACACCGCAAAAAGAAGATTACATCGAATAGATCTCCACAAGAGAGGGGGAGAACTTTGTATTGAGATTCAAAGAGAGAGAAGAAGCCATCTAGCTACTAACTATGGACCCGAAGGTTTGAGGTAAACTACTCACACTTCATCGGAGGGGCTAGGATGATGTAGAAGCCCTCCGTGATGACGGCCCTCTTTCGGCGGAGCTCCGGAACAGGCCCCAAGATGGGATCTCGTGGATAAAGAAAGTTGCGGCGGTGGAATTAGGTTTTTGGCTCCTGTTCTGATCGTTTGGGGGTACGTGTGTATATATAGGAGGAAGGAGTACGTCGATGGAGCACCGAGGGGCCCACGAGGCAGGGGGCGCGCCCTAGGGGGGCTCCCCCCACCCTCGTGACCACCTCTTTGATCCCTTGCACTAGGGTCCAAGTCTCCTGGATCACGTTCGGTGAGAAAATCACGTTTCCGAAGATTTTATTCCGTTTGGACTCCGTTTGATATTCTGTTTATCCGAAACACTAAAATAGGCAAAAAAATAGCAATTCTGGGCTGGGCCTCTGGTTAATAGGTTAGTCCCAAAAATAATATAAAAGTGGAAAATAAAGCCCAATATAGTCCAAAACAGTAGATAATATAGCATGGAGCAATCAAAAATTATAGATACGTTGGAGACATATCACCGGCATTCTCCCTCCTTATGTAAACCTTGTAAAATAAGAGAGAATAGCCATAAGTATTGTGACATAAAGTGAAATAACAGTCCATAATGTGATAAATATCAATATAAAAGCATGATGCAAAATGGACGTATCAATGGTCCTCACGAGGCTGGTCGCGCCAGGTGCCCTCATGAGGCTGCTCCTGCCAGTGGTCCTCACGAGGCCGGTCGCGTCACTCCTGGCGTGGGCCGCGGTTGTCCCAGCGTCCTCCAACTCGTCCTCCTCCCCGGTCGTAGCCCCGGTCATTGCGCTCGGGGCGTCGACCGAAGCATCCATCTCGGATGGCCCTGAGCTCTTGACAATCGTTGGTGTTGTGGCTGTGTACGTTGTGGAAGGCGCAGAACGGACGGCTGCCCTTGGACGACTCGGGGTGGTCCCGGCCGCGCTTCATGTCCGGCTCTGCCGCGAGTACGGCCACTCCCTTGCACTTCACGTCCTTGACCTTGGCCTTCTTCTCTTCTGGTTCGGCAGCAGGGAGCTCGAGGAGGGAGAGACGCCCTTCCTCAGCTCTTGCGCACTTGGTCGCTATGTTGAACAACTCTAGAGTCATGCACAGCTCCTCGTGGATGGCGAGCTCCTCCTTCATCTTGATGTCGCGGACGCCATCGGAGAACGCTGAGATGATGGCTTCGTCCGTCACCTTGGGGATCTTGAGGTGGACGCTGTTGAAGCGCTGGATGTACTTCTACAGAGTCTCTCTCGGCTGTTGTTTGATGCGGCGCGGGTCACCCGCGGCCGGAGGACGGTCGCGAGTGCCCTGGAAGTTGGCGATGAAGCGGTCGCGCATCTCACCCCAGGAGGAGATCGATCTCGCAGGCAGGTTCAGGAGCCATGAGCGGGCGCCATCCTTGAGAGCCATGGGAAACCAGTTCACCATGACCTTTTCGTCGCCGTTGGCCGCCTCGATGCTCAGCTCGTAGAGCTGCAGGAACTCCGCAGGGTCGGGGTGTCGTCATAGCGCGGAGGCAGATCCGGCTTGAACTTGCCTAGCCAAACAACGGTGCGGAGCTCGGGAGCGAAGGCGCGGCAACCTGCGGTGGCCACCAGGGCCCTCTACAGGGGCGGAGCCTGCCCTTGATGTCCGCGCACCACCGCCACGGGTGGCACGTGGTTTTGTCACGGCGCCGGGAGCACTGGAGCGTTTTCTTGCGGCCGAGGAACCTCTTGGCAGCTTCCTTCTTCATGTGCGGGCACACGGCATGGCGGGTCATCCCGCGGGACCGTGCCTCTTGGGGCGAGGACATCATCTTGACACGAAGGGGGCGATGGCGCTTCGTGAGCTGCGCGTCTCGGGGCAAGGGCGCCGTCTTGATGCGGAGGCGGCGGAGGCGCTCCGTGAGCTACGTTGCCCGCGGCTGGAGGTGGGCGAGGCAGCGAGAGGGATGGTGCAGGAGAGCCCCCAGCGGCGCTGATGAGCTCGGCAATGCGGTCTAACCAGTCCTCGTAGAGGTCGTCGACCGGGCGGTAGCGCAGGAGCTTGCGCGCCATGAGCAGCGTAGCCTGCATGTCCGTGGGTGCGCGGCGAGCGTGAAACGATGAGACGGCCGGAGTCAGCGATGAGGAGGCGGTGCGACCGTCCCGCCGCACGGAGGGGTGCAGTGAGGACGCTTGCTGCTCGTTTGCCGCCGGGCCGATAGCAGCGTTGGCAACAGGAGATGGAGAACGACGGGGAAGCCCGCCGACAGGGGCTGTCTGAGCGACATGGGCGACAAGGGCGGCACGGCGCTCGGCGCGGGCTCGGCGTGCGTCTGACATGGATGCGTTGGAGCGGTGGAACACGGATCAGCGGAAGGAAAGCTTTGGCGCACCCCAACCTGGCACGCCAAATGTCAGATTTCAGGTCCCGGCAAAACCCTTGAGGTTCGAACACTGAGGTGCGCGCGAAGATCTCTCCCCCCTCTAGCTCACGCCCTCACCGCGATCTCAAGGCTCAGCACGTCGAACTCGCAAAACAAAGAGACACAAGATTTATACTAGTTCGGGCCACCAATATGGTGTAATACCCTACTCTAGTGTGGTGTGATGGATTGCCTCTTGAGCGAAGGATGAACAGTTATAAGGGAAGAACAGCCTCCTAAGGAGAGGTGCTCTTGTGCTTGGTGGGTTTGTGTGGTGGTCTTGGTGGAATGGATCCGGTCCAAGATGAGATGATCCCCCGCCTACGGTGGTGGCTAGTCCTATATATAGAGGCCCAGGTCCTCTTCCCAAATATTAGGCGGGAAGGTATCCCACAACGGCCAATTTGAAGGGGGACAGCTAGTACAAGCTATCCTGACAAAAGATGGTCTTCGGCTGCCAAAGGCTCTGGTGGTGACGTTGTTCTGGGCTCCACGGTGACCTCCATCATGTCGTCCTGCTGGTCTTGGTCTCGTTGCACCGATATGGAAACCTTTGCCTGAGGCCTCGGGACTCCTCGCCTGCGCTTGCCTCTTTAGCACCAAAGAGGAAACGAGGACACTATGCGCTGGCGCCTGCCTGGCCTTGGTCGTCACGGCTTGCGTCACAGGAACCTCGCGAGGTGTCGCTTGCCTTGATCTCTCCGCCCCTCGCGGGTCGGCCTGGTGAGGCCGCCCCCGAGGAGGTCTCACGTCATCCGCCTCGCAAGGCTCGGCCCCTCGCGAAGGCCTTGAGTGTTTGCTGGTGAAGATGGGCCGTACGGGGCCGCTGACGGAGCCACGTCGTGGGCCGCAGGCAGGCAAGTCTGGGGACCCCCGTTCCTAGGACGCCAACATTGTTAAATCCATGTATCTCGATGTTATCAATTCTAGCTCTATTCCTAGTTCGAAACATGTTTGGAAAGTCAAAGTACCTTTGAAAGTTAACGTGTTTATGTGGTTTGTACACAAACAAGTCATTTTAATTAGGACAACTTGGCAAAACGTAACTGGATAGGATCTACAAGATGTAGTTTTTGTGATCGGAATGAATCCATCAAACACCTGTTTCTTGACTGCCCGTTGGCAAAAAAATTATGGCGAACGGTTCACATAGCCTTTAATATTACTCCGAATACTATCAACACTTTATTTGGGATGTGGCTTGACAGGATAGATTCTAAAACAGCGGGTCACATTCGTGTAGGAGTATGTGCTTTATTATGGGTAGTCTGGAACTGCAGAAATAATTTGGTCTTCTACAGAACAACAAATATTTATTTTTTGCAGGTTATTTTCTGAGCCACTGCTTTGATCCGTATGTGGTCGCTACTTACTCTGATGGAGGCCAGGGAGCGTATGGTTACTGAATCTATCCGATGGGAGATGATACCTCGAGCTATTTTCAACCAGTTTGGATGGCGGTTATGTAATAGGATAGGCAATTAGTTTTCATATCTTTCTTATGCCAGTCGGTTGTGGCTTTACTTTTATTTTTCTGCTCTTTATAAGCATTTTTTTTGTTCTTTTGTTTGACACATCAAGACTTGTGTTGAACCTATTTGCTTATTAATAAATATGGTCGTATGCACTGTTCTGATGCAGAGGCGGGAAGCTCCCCTTTTTCGGAAAAAAACAAACTTCCTTGCTCTTATCCAAGTAAAAGCTACAAGATCAGCTAGCTTACCAACATGTCGAGTAAAAGTGAAACATCGAGGTTAGTAGCTCATATATGTTGTGTGTTGCATATGGCGATGTAAAAATTTCTGTATGTGTGAGGTCTTGTTTAAACTGTAGCCCATGAACCTGCTGTGTGAGGCGCTCTATCAGGGGAACCAGGTTGTGTGAGTTGGTCATCTACCTCAGTTTGTAGTGAATCCTGTGCGTTGAGGATTTGTCCAGCTTTTCAGTTTAATGGAATGCAGCAATTGTGTTCCTTTAAAAAAGAGTTTCTTGCTCTGATCTAAGTAAAAGCTACATGACCCGCCTTAGGGCAAATACTGAACAACATGCCTTATCAGATAATTCAAAATATTATTTGTCATGACGGGAATATGGCTTGTGGGGGAGTCATTGGAAAATACGTTGACACTAACCTTAAAAACATAAGTCAAATTTTTTATAATCCGCACAGCATAAAGAAACAAAACTTTAACCATCACTTTTGATGATAATATGAAATCAAAAGTTTGAAAGTGGAAATTTGCTGAAAGCAGTGTTCGTGATGAGTACAGCCATGTGACTTTTTACGTGGTCAGCGAAAATTATTAAGAATTTGTTGCAACTAAAATGGAAGATATCAGGCGATTTTATCAAGGACTTTGCATTCTCCAACAAAAGGACAGGCCTTGAGTTTCTAGCAGACTCATATAAGTCGGGGTGTAATTTTTTTTTTAAGAACTGCACACAAACCATTGCAACATCTAGTTTGGACCAGACAAACTATATTATAAGCATTTGTGGACATTAAAATAGAAGAAATCAGAACTGCACACAAACCATATGCAAGAGTTTTTTTCTGCGAAATAACCATATGCAAGAGTTAGACTGACAAACTGATACATCTTGTGAAAATATTTAAGCACGCCTGCTAAGAATAGCACAAGTGTCCATAAAAACTTGTTAACTGCAAGGAAAACATAGATAGTAGTATAAGGTCTAATGAGGACATGCTCTTCGAGTATTATGCCATGACTGAAGTCGGCGTGGTTTTCACCGATGGCCGCACCTCCCTGAACCCACAGCTGGCTTCCGATCCGCAAACCCCAAAGGGCTGCAGATCTCCCACATCAAAGCACAATCGACGCCGGAGAAAGCTCCAGCCGCCACATGCCTCCGTCGAACCCGGGTACTGGATCCCTTGATCCACCGCCACATGAAGCCATCTCCTGGGCCGCCATCTCGGACGGAGGGGCAACCATTGCTGCCGTGTCCGAAGCCGCTGTTCTGAGGCCCTTGCGTTGTAGATCTCCGTCGAGTCCGACATCCCCACATTATCACCGGAGCGACGCCTCACCGCCGGGAGGAGCATCCGCTGTAGGAAGATCTCATGCCGTTGTGCCACGCCACGGATGCGGGACCCGAGATCCCTGTTGTTCCTTTCACTGACTTTGCACGGGCTTTCTCGGCAGCCTCCTCTAGGGACAGCGAGGGGAGAGGGGAGGGAGGGGGGCTAGGGTTAGCGGCCTCGGTCAGTCTGGAGGAGGCGACGCGAGCGCGAGTCATCCCTTGTTCAAGTCTTAAAATTGGGAGAGAATTTCACTTTCCGGCCTCTGCACCAATTAGGGATGCAAACAACCTTTTCAATACAAGTATCACTTGTGCATCACTTGTCAATTCTAAGAATTGAACCAGAATGGTTAGGCTGCACGATCGCATGCGTAATCACTGAGCTAAGGCTCTCTTTGCATTCCTTCAAAATTAATACACAGACTTTGCAGCTTCTCCTAGCTATAGCTTTTCTTTTATCCCCTAAACTGTAGACCTGCTCTCTAGATCATTTTTCTGCAAACCTTTCGTTGTTGTGTTGTTCGTTTGACCTCGTTGGTACTTTATTTCATCCCAACTCTTTCGGTTTGTGGCAAATCAGCTTGACTTACCACATATTAGCTTCCAGTTGGCAAATCAGCCAGGTGCTACAACGGACAGTTCAGTACAGAGTCTTCGCGTCTCACCAAGTATTCTCTTCCCGACGCCTACTATTCTCAAGCTGATCTTTAGCTTCCTTTTCCATTTTCTCGGATGATTTTGCCAAGAACTGGAGGATGAGATGTTGAACCTCCGACCACTCCAAAATCTGAAGCACCGAGAGAACACACCCGTTTAGGGATATGCCTTTTTTTTTCTTGTGCTGCATCTGCCGACAATTTATATATGAGCGAAAGGTGTTGAATGACTCGCGGAGGATGGAAAGAATGCGCTTCCCTCTATAAGATGGCGATGCTATATAAATTGTTTGGTCTTGCAGGGCGTAGTTGTTGAAAACATTAACCTCAAATCAATTTCACATGATGTTTTTCTACGTAAAGGTCTTCACAAATGATGACAACCTTCAATGTGTATGATTTATAGTCACACAACTCTTGTGAGGTGAGTAGGTCACACATCTTCTAAAATGATCAAAAGACTATGTTTTATGAACGAACAGGTCAATGGGTAACCTTGCCAATATTTTTGAAGGTGTTGTTCGAGAACCGGTGCATTCGGATAACCTTGTGGTAACTGTCTCCATGCCCCCACTGCCGACCCGCGTTGCCGAGGTGCTGCCATGGAGCAGACTGTCAAGTTGGGCGTGCGTGGTGCGCTGCAAAATAGGCTGCCATGATCCAAGTTGTCGTCGAGGAGGCCATCCGACGGTGTGATGCCAACTGCACCCTCAACGGGATACCGCAGTTGAGGAAGTTTGCTAGGCGCAACCTCAACAAGATATTGCCATGGAGGCGACACGGGGTCAAATTAACAATAAGGGGCGATATTGAGGGATTGTGGCTGAATATCAAATGGTTAGCATCGTCTTGTCGTCTCCCTCGTCTTCCGATGCCACAAGTTCACCTCCTAACCTCTACTCCTCTCTATCTTCTTCATACTCAATAGAATGCAACTCAAGATGGTGATGTCACTCTTCACCCTCTTGGCATCTCATATGCTCTCGCCAAGCACTCGAGCATGCATCCAACAAGGTGCTAAAATTATCTTGCACTCAATTCAATCTCAAGACGCTCTTGGTCTCCTAATGTGGCCAATACCATCATAAGAATGGAAATGAAACCTCGACCGAAACCATCATTGACCTCACATGTCTGCCTTTTGTTTAGGGGCTGCTTTTTGCCTCACAAACTAATATGCTCCTAGATGAATAGTGAAGTCAGATAGATTAAAAAACTATTTTTTATGTCAAATGTTTTTGTATGTTATATCTACATGCAAAGTTACATGTTTGAATAACATGTATAATTAGGTAGATTAAAAAGCTCTTTGATTTTCCCTCTGCCCAATAATCCTTCCAGAATAAGATGGTATTACCCTTCCCTATGATTCCTTTAGCCACCTGTTTGAATTCATGTATTAACCTGTCGATGCTCTTCCACCATAACGATCTCATTGGTTTGTCAGTGACAAGTCCTTCAGTTTAGTATAAATTCCATATAAACTTCACCCAAGGTAGATTGTCACAATTGAAATTTTTGCGTAGATGTTTCATTAGGAGACACTTATTGTGAGTTGCAACATCTAAAACTACTAGCCCTCCTTGATCTTTGGGGAGGCAAACTTTGTCTAAGGTAATGAGAGTAGAGCCTTTGTCCTCCATTCCATACTTTCTCCAAAAACAATGCCTTAAATATTTGTTTATTTGCTCCAAGACACCAGCAGGCAGAGCCAAAGTGCTCATGAATTTTTTTGGTAGACTAGAAAACACATATTTGATAAGGATCATATTGTCTCCATATGATAGCAGAGTGTAGTAGCTAGCCAACCTTTTGCCAATTCTTTTCAGAACAGAGATAAAATCTTCCATTTTTTGGTTTGGTCAGACTCAGCGGAAGGCCCAAGTAAGAAGATCATGTCCATCCACATGATCCATCTAGGTCCAAACCCTCTAGAATTTAAGTCTCCTTGGTAGTTTGGTGCTCAATCAAGTAAAAGGCCTTCTCAAAGTCAAGTTTCAAAAATAAGAAACTCCTTTCCAAAGAAATGGTATTGATATGTGTATTCATAAGTCGAGGCCAAGAAATCCTGCATGGATCTATTTTTCACAATGCGATATTGATTGGTCATTGGTGTGCACAATGGTTAGAATAACCTTTTGTAACCTATTTGCCAGAAGCTTGGTGATTATCCTGATTGAGAAGTTTAACACAGAAATAGGCATGGGATCATTGCAAAATAGGGAGTCCATCTTGGGGATGAGTGTAATGTAGGAGGAATTGATACTTTGTAGATTGATTCTGCCATGAAAATAGTCTTCAATTAGAGCATAGAAGTCATGAGCAATAATATCCTAGTTGTGCTTGACAAAGTTTATGTTAAATCCATCTGGACCAAGGGCTTTGTGAAGAGGGAGTTCCTTAAATACAATGTCAATTTCATATTTAGTAAAAGGCGACTCCTCAACCAACATATGTGATCTTCTCAGCGGTACACATTAAATTGCCGATGTTTCATTGTAACAACCTGGTCGGGGGCTTATCCTCCTTAAAAAAATAGTACCAACCTAGCACTTTTTTTAGTTTTGTTGCAATTTTAATTACGAAGTAATATACATGTGGAATTTGTGTTCGGGAACATAGTATAAAACAATTTTTTTACTATACATACACACCGAGGATCACTATGAAGATGCAAGAGATAGATCAATCTTGCCAACAAGAACACAACAGAGAAGTAGATGTTGGTGAATATTTACATATTCCCGCAGTTAGGTTATACCTCCCAATCATGAGATTTTTCTCGGTCAAGAATCAAACGTACAATCCCTCTACGGTATTCACACTTACCATGCCAATGTTCGGCATCACTTTGTCGTCTAGGACGAAGAGCAACCGGAGGGCTAGAGGTGGAGCAACCTGGCGGCGTGGAGAGAGAGAGAGAGAGAGAGAGCCCAGCCTGAAAACTTTTGTGTTTGGAGGGCTGCCTCTCCTCTTTATTTATAGTGACCAAGGGGGCATAGCCTTGGAGGAGGGTTGCCCTCTTAGGGCCCATGGACCAGGGAGGGATACCCTCCCAAACCCAGGCCGCACGCATTGCTTGTCCTCCAAGTCTGGAAGAGAGTGCACCACTTGGACCAGCCAAGGGGGTATGGCCATTTGGAACCTTTTGGAATGTTTCAGAACCTTCCAGGGTATCTCCGGGACATTCCCGGTTTTACAAGAACATTTCTATAACCTCCCGAGACACTTCCAGTATTATCTAGAACATTTTCGATGCATTTCTCTCATGCTCTTTATACATCCTAGTACTTTATCAAACCACTGTCCGTTAAGCGTGTGACCTTGCAGGTTCGGTAACATGCAAACATGATCAGAAACACCTTCCGGTCAATGATCAACAACAGGGTCTGGACATCCATATTGATTTCCAGACATACACGGAGATATTTGTTGTGCGAACCTTTTGTCGTTGTAAGTGTAAAGATGCTATTTCTTCAAGATCTTAGGATAATATAGATCGGGAAGGGAGGTCCTCATCTAATCTGATCTGCAAGCGCAACCTAAGTATATTATGGGTGTATTTAAAATTCCCTACTTGGTGTGTGATGATCTTCCGAGGATGGTTAGAATTTTTTATTTTTGTTCAAGCAAGGGACGACATAAGGTACATTGGAAAGCTTGGGACATGGTTGGGGTCTGGTCCTCTGATGCCATTGAGTTGAACAATGATGATTATTATTCTATTGTGATTGAGTAATACAAGTGTTCTACCTCGTGAAAAAAGAGTGTAGGATAACCGGGAGTCGATTTTTTAGGGACCCTGATAAAGTGCCACACGTGTGGCACGAAACAACTCCCCCCTGACGTTTTTTATGGCAAGTTTATTATCCAATGATGGCAATTTTAGTTGTGAAGCATGATAATTTTCTGTTTGGATGACAAGTTTTAGTCTTTTTTAGGATTTTTTGTATGACAATTTTAGTTGTAAAAAATGTCAGATATGTGTGATGGTTATCATTTGTTTTTTTGGGGTTAACATTAAGGAGTTTTTTATTTTAGAAACACATTAAGAAGTTGGCTTTTTTTTGAGGAATCTCGCCACTTTATTGATTATCGATAATGTTCATTGGTACAACACGTTGATCATAAGGGTTGACCAACCAAAGATATCTACCAGACTGAAGATTACAAGCTAATTTGGCAAGATTGTGAGCCTCGAAATTAAAATTTCTCCGCTCATGAACAAAAGAAACAGAAGTGAACATATTTCTACGCTCCAAAATCTCCTGGTTGATCGCAGAGTGCGGTCCCCCTGTTCCTTGGTTGATGTCATTGACCACCCCTTGGCAATCCCATGCTATTATCATATGTGACACTTGCAGGTCACTAGCAAGTGCCATAGCTTCCCTGCACGCATAAGTTTCCAAGATAGTCAGATTAAAAACTCCATTATAAACCACCACCGATGATCCTAGGTATAGACCCGTGTGGTCTCGGCATACTGCGGCAACCGCCCCACCACGGCTACGCCTTGCCACCGCTCCATCGACGTTGAACTTTACCAACCCCGGTGGTGAGGCTATCCATCTTTGTTCAACTTCCCTCATAGGTGTAGCAGAAACCCGAGGGGATGTTTTTTCCCTGACTTGCTCCAGCTCGCGGAGATAGGACTCCACAAAAGAATGGGTCTGCATGGGTGATTGAAATATTCCTTCGTGTATCGCCTGCCTCCTTGCATACCATACTGCCCATAAAGTTACGACCATCTTTGTGAACAGCTTGTGCTCAAGAACCTCATGAAGCTGGAAGATCCAGTTCTTCGCTCGGGGTTCGGTGTTCTCTGCCATCCTAGCCACCGGCTCCGGATTAGATAGTGCCCACGTGCACCTCGCTGATGTGCAGGCGACGAGTGCATGGCGCCATGAGTCAGGAGAGCCGCAAAGTGGACACGCATCTCGCGTTGACATATTTCTCTTGTTGAGGACATCTGTTGTAGGCAAAGAGTGGCGTGCAAGACGCCACAAGAACACTCTGATCTTTGATGGGACGGTCAACGACCAAAGTTTGCACCAATCCTTCTCTTCTCGGTCCGAGCTAGATGACCCGCCTCTACCCTCAAGCCAATTCTCTCTTGTTATCTTTGTCTTGATAATGAATTTGTACGCTGAACTGGCGGTGAACCTTCCTTTAGAATCAGGGTGCCATGACCAAAAATCATCAACATTGCTTGTGCACACAGGAATTTTCAGTACCGCCTCCGCATCGGTTGGGAGAAATAGAGAACGAACGAAGTCAACGTTCCATGATGCCGTTGCTGGAGTAAGCAGGTCCGAAACAAGTTGAGGTGGATCCGGAATCAGACAGGTGATAGGTCGGAGCGAACCTTCCTTCGGTAGCCAATTGTGTGTCCATATATTGGTCGACTGCCCATTACCTATTCTTCGGATTATACCCTGTTTCAGAATATCTCGTCCCTCCAAAATCGCACGCCAAATCTGTGATGGCCTTGAGCCAAGTTCAGCACTAAGCAAATCTGTTGTTGGATAGTATGATGCTTTCAGGATTCTGGCACTCAAGGTCGAGGGATCTTGCAGCACCCTCCAGGCTTGTCTCGCCAACAATGCGAGGTTAAAAAGTTTCAGATCTCTGAATCCTAGGCTTCCCAGGTACTTTGGCCTTGTCATGACCTCCCATGAAACCCAGGATGGCTTCCTCTGTCCTTGCTTGCAGCCCCACCAAAATTTTCTAATGATAGAATTAATGTGATCACACAGTCCTCTTGGCAGCTTAAAGCATGACATTGAGTAAACAGGGATAGCCTGGGCCACTGACTTGATAAGTACCTCCTTGCCCCCAGCTGATAAACACTTCCCCATCCAGCCTTTCACCTTGTCCCAGACGCGGTCGCTCAAGTATTTAAACGTGCCTCTCTTCAAGTGTCCCACATCTGTGGGCATGCCCAGGTATCTGTCACTTAGAGACTCGTTTGGAACATGTAGACGCCCCTTGACTGCATCTCTCACAATCTGAGGGCATCCCTTACTAAAGAAAATAGAAGACTTATCCCTGTTAATGCGTTGGCCCGAGGCCCTGCAATATGTATCCAAAAGGTGTGACACCTCATCTGCCCCATCTACACTCGCCTTGAGAAACAACAGGCTATCATCCGCGAATAAAAGATGGTTCACCGACGGTGCCGATGGCGCCACCTTAATGCCGCTGAGCTGGGATGATTCACTATGAGATTTTAAGAGGCACGAAAGGCCCTCTGCTGCTAGCAAGAAAAGATATGGAGAGATTGGATCTTCCTGACGGATACCTCGTGTTGGCTTGAACTCTTCCAATTTGCTCCCATTAAACAAGATAGAGAAAGAGACGGTCCTGACCATGTTCATGACAATGGATACCCATGGTGCAGCAAACCCCAACTTCCTCATGATTGCTTCCAAATAATTCCATTCCACCATATCATACGCCTTCATCATATCGAGCTTAAGCGCACAGTGGTTGTTGTTTCTTAACCGGTTTCTCTTCATGAAACGCAAACACTCATAAGCTGAAATTATGTTGTCAGTGATAAGCCTTCCTGGAACAAAAGCGGACTGCTCTTCTGATATAATGTCTGGGAGTATTGACTTCAAACGGTTGGCTAGTACCTTCGAAGCTATTTTATAAAAGACATTGCATAGACTTATTGGCCGGAATTGAGATAACAAAGTGGGATTCGATACCTTTGGAATTAAAACCAACACTGTGTCATTGACACAGGCCGGGCTCTCCTCACCCCTGACAATGCTCAAAACCGCCCTCGTGACCGAGGCTCCGCATACATCCCAGTGGCGCTAAAAAAAGTGTGCCGGAAACGCATTGGGGCCGGGCGCTTTTGAAGGGAACATTTGGAACATCGCCTTCTTTACTTCTTCCTCCTTGTATGGTGCCATGAGTGACTCATTCATAGCGGCTGTTACCTTCGAGGGTACATGTTGGAGAACATCATCTACTCCTTCCACTCCCTCAGAGGTGTAAAGATTTTTATAAAACTCTTGCGCAAGTTGCTACATCTCCGTAAGTTCCTCTGTTAATTGTCCATCATGTTTCTGGAGGGCTTTAATCAGGTTTTTCCATCGTCTCATAGAGGCCCGAAGATGGAAGAAATGCGTATTCCGGTCACCAGCAGAGAGCCATTCCACCCTTGACCGCTGACGCCACATAACTTCCTCACACAGATATAGCTCAATAAGACGATCATTAACCTTGATCTCAACATGGCTCGGGCCAACCCGTAGAGGATCACTCCTTAGTCTTTGTAGGTCCTTCTTTAGTTTCCTGATCTCAGCCTTGACATTGCCAAAGGTAGATTTGCTCCACTCACCTAAGTTGTTAGACAGCGCTTCTAGGTTCACTCGCACCTCAGCCGCTGTCAGGTTAGGGCCGTTGGCCTCCCATGCATTCTGGACGGTGGAGATCAAATCGGGATGCGTGTCCCACATGCATTCATACCGGAACAGTCTCTCTTTCACCGGCCCTCTAGCAGAAGGGTCAAGCTTCAGCATAATAGGAGAGTGATCCGATGTTGCAGCAGTAAGATGTTCTACCACTGCCAACGGGAATTGTGCACACCACTCGGCAGATCCGAGCGCTCTGTCAAGCCTCACCCTCGTGTACGTACCTCCTGTAACTTTTGTTTCAAACGTCCACTTCTGACCTTGGAAGCCAAGATCAATCAGGCCGCAAACATCTACTGCATCTCGGAAGCCTTGTATTTGCGTTTAGCTTCTCTGACCAACACCATCATGCTCATTATATCGAAGGACCTCGTTGAAGTCGCCTAAACATGCCCACGACATATATTGTAGCGACGCCAGGTTCTTCATTGTGTCCCAAGTTCTGTGTCTTAGGTGTGTCTGGGCTTCTCCATAGAAACACGAGAGCCTCCACGGGGTCCCTCCCAGACCCGTCACCTTGACATATATGTGATACTGCGAGTAACCCAAAATTTCACAATTTATTTCATTGTTCCAGTACAAAACTAAGCCACCGCTCCGACCGGTGGATCCAACAGCAAAAGAACAATCATATCCTAGAGTACTTGCTAAACTTTCAGCTCTCTCTTGGCTAATTTGTGTTTCCAAAATACAAAGTACTCTAGGGGCAAAGTTTAACGTGAGTTCGCGCAATTCTTGAACTGTCAGGGCGTTGCCTAATCCCCGGCAGTTCCAGCTTAACAGATTCATTGTGCTCGGCGGTCCTCCGACAAGGAGGCCGCCGATGTTGCATCTTGGTTTTTGGGTGCCACCTGGTTCTTCCTCAACCCTGTGTTTGCCCCCTTCTCTGACTGCCGCATCACTCTAGATCGCTTGGGATCTTGCTTTGGTGGCGGGCTCATTGGGGCCACACCCGCTCCTCCTTTCTGGTTTGCTAATGGCACAAGCTCCAGGCTTCCCTTGGATGCCATTGTCATGGCAGCAGCCGCAGCTTCATCAGAGGAGCGCTTCCGATTCTGGTCAGATTTCTCCATGTCCAAATCCTCCCCCTCCATTGCACTCCTATCCTTTTCCAGATCCGAGCTTTCTCCTCCTCCACCTTGGTTTGACTGTTTCTTGCCATTGTTACGGCGTCTCGTTCCCCATGCAGTCGTTGCCGGCGCCCTTAGGTTCTTGAATACTAAGGCCGAGGGGGGATGCACACCGTCTCCGTGTTCTTTAAACTCATGTCCCATCATGCCGCATACCTGACACCAGTCCGGGAGCCTTTCGTATTTCACCGCAAAGATCTCCCTCTGTCCCCCACGAACTATGGAGGTTGCCTTCTTTAGTTGGTTGCGAACATCGAGACGGATTCTCACCCTGTAAAAATTCCCTTCAAAGTCGAAGGAAGATGGTTCTGAGTCAACAAACTCCCCGATCTTAGCAGTCAGCGCCTTCACTTTTCCATGGTATGCAATTGGGAGATCAATGATTCTTGCCCATATCTCAAATTTAAAGAGCTCTATGGATGTGGGCTTGGAGTAGCCATCATACGAGACAATGATCACCGGATTCCCCCGAAAGTGCCACGGTCCTCCCTGGGTTACCCTCTCCCAGTCCCCTAGACAATTGAATTGCATGATAAACAGATTGTCTTTTAGGGTTTTGATCTTGACTCCCCTTGCTAGATCCCAGGCTGACTTCATGTTACGAAAGAACCAATATGTACTGAAAGACTTGTCCATATGGACACGGGCCAAGATCATCCACCGGAGGTTTTCTTCCAGAGGTGCGTCGTCTTCCTCAAAGACTACATCATCAAGGTCATCCTCCTTCAGGGCGAGCTCCTGCATCAGCCTATCAAGGTTGCCACCCTTGCTTCCATCCGCAGCCGAACCCGATCTCTGCGCCATTGGTGAGACCTCACAGATCGATCTTGTTGCCCCCGCTGTAGAACCCTAGTAGCAGAAAAACCCTAACGTCGCGTCCCTCAGACCCCCACCAAGGCCGGGCGGCAGCACCAGGCTGCCCCTGAATCAGCCCGAATGGGGAAGACCCGACGAACGGCGACAAGGGAAGGAGTTTTTCTCAACGTCGCCAGAGGCGGCGAGAGGAACAGGAAACCCTAGCGAGAGGGAAAACTTCGTGGCTAGCCCGAGTGGGGAAGACCCGATTGGACAGCTGTTGCTGCCGCCCTTAAGAAGTTGGCTTGAGCAGAGGGAGAGAAACGGGTCTACCGTTCGGCCGGCCCACCAAAACCCGCGTTAGCCCTTTGTGTGGCAGCCCAGCAGGCCGATGCGTCGGCTCGCCTCATTTGCAGCCGAACCCTAGACACCATAGCCCAGACCTCAATATAAATGCCCACCAACGCCGCATCCAGACTCCAGACCCCGATAGCTCCCTCCTCCCCTCGCGGCTCCGCCCTCCTCCCCTGCGCATCGCTCTGGTTTTCGATTCGGTTTCGTTTCATGTTCTTCTTTTCGATGGTTGGTCGATGAGAGGTCGTAGCGGTGATGACAAATTTGTGGACTAGAGTTTCTGATGCCGCCTCTTCAGCGGCATCTGCAGACAACCCCTTGGCTGTCTGAGCTCCCAGATCTCATCCCATTGAATCCATCTTTTTTTCTAGCTCTTTCTTTTGATTGATGCGCGTTCATTACCAATTCCTGAGGATTATTTGTGTTCCTCATGGCGATTAGTCTCGGACGCTACATGCGATTCTCTGATGTGTGGTATATCCTGATTGGTGGCGTCCTCTGTGCCAGCTTATCCTGGAAACGCCACATACATTCACATGCCGTGCCCTTTTTTCTTTTTTTCTTTGTCTTTCTGGGTCTAAATGTGCCGACCCTGAAGATTGTTTGAGCACTTGATTATTATTGTTTTTTCGAACTGGTTAATATCGATGTGGATGATGAGATCACAAGTAAAAATACAGTTATCCCTGTCTTACTTCCTCGGAAGGGTGCTGAGAATACTTTCAATCTGACACAGTTACTTCCACCATCTTGTGTCGTATGATAGTTTATAAAACTGTAATTTGTATTCATTGTGAGATTCTGTTTGTTTTGATGTTTGAAAACTGTCTTTCTTTTGATTTGGCTTGGATGGTGAGGATGAAGAGGAAAATCATTCGGATTCCCATTGATTTGTAATAAACATGAGATCTTTAACCAGCTACTTCTGACTCGTCTTACAATCTGCCTTTAGGTGGCTTCAGTCGTTTATTTCTTATTTGTTTTAGCTATGTTTGTTCGCGTTCTCCTTGGAGCCAGTGATGTTTTCAAAATATTTGCTACTCTTGATGGGGCAACGACCTCATTTGACGATCACAACCACCAAGATCTCTGAGGCCCTGGAAATCATTTCTTATTTTTTTGATGGTTCTCTGTACAGTTCCCACATGTAAAGTCTTCAGTTGCTGTGTGCTGCCCTGCCGCTAAACGATGCCCTCTCAGTTGTCCTGTGCTGGCTCACTCAACGGTTGGAAAATATGTTACTGTTTCTGCTTCAGATGCAGTTTGAAGAAATACGAGAATGCTGCTGTCTTTTTACAGCTTTGCTTTGACAGCAAAACAACATGGTGTGTGGAGAAAATAAAAAGGCAAAGAAAAGCTTAATCTGAAAGCAGCACAGATAGTATCGGTTTCAATCCCAAGATAAGATGCCTGGAGTTTAGTTGAAGGTTAACAACTAAGCGCCTGAACTTATTCATTTTATCTTGGATAGGACCTAAATGCATCAAATGTCAGATTTTGACAGAAAAAGTGCTTGCCAACTAAATTTCGCAACATGGTTGATTTGTCATGCCTAAAAGAATCTGATGTCAGATTTTTAGCATTTTTGTTTATGAATATAAATGCAGCTTGCCACATCAACATTTCCGTCATTATTATTATTGAGTCTGATTGGTGCGCTCTTGTGCTATGTTGTCTTTTGTTTCATGTTTTCAAACATGCAGTTCTGACGTCCAACCCTAAAATAATGTAGGTTCGACCTATGTGGACCTTGTTTTGTGTGTTTATGGTTGTCCTGTGATGAAAAACCTGTTAAATCATACCATCTTTCGGGACTGATTGGTTGCTAGGCGGCCATGCTGTCATTCTGCAATTCTGAGGACACATTATGTTGAAGTGCCCTTTGACTAGTTGATCCTTCTGTTTTATATATTTATGGGTCTCGATTTTTCCCAGGGCCGACTTTATTGGGATCTTGAGTCGCTTCCCCTATTTATAATTGTGAGGTGCAGCGAATAACATTCTCCAAAATTGCTCCTGCTTATCATTGTATGTTTTATGATTTTTAGTTTGCCCTTTTCAGTTAAGGTCTTGAGTCCAGTGATGGCACATCTTTGAGACCTGAGTTTTCTTCCTTGATGAAAATCATAAGCATAATCCCTGAGGGCTACTGATTCAACCTTCTGTTATTCCTTGATCCTCTTTTTTCACTCTCGATTGATTATTTTTTTGCTTGATGGAGGTGCATTTGCTTCTTACAGTTTAACAATCAATCAGGTACTTAACTACTGCAAATCTCGAGTATGTAAGAGCTGAGGATACCGCAGTTTAATTTTTCTTTCGTAGTCTGTTTGTTCATCGCAGATTGTTGGTTCATGCATCCTTGTGATCACCTTTGTTGGTTCATGTGTTGATGAGATATATATTATCACCTAGATGGCTCAGAAGCAACGATGTAGCTGATATTGTTCGTTTGTGTTTATTTTTGGTTATTTTGTCCTTGTTTTGGGCTCCTGATGACTGTACATGATGTCGAAGCTGATCAAACTAAATACTTTTGTTCTTGTTCCCGCACTGAAACAATTGGTTTTGTTGTTTATCTCATGTTTTTTGATGTTGAAAACTGTCCGATGATTTATTCTAAATACTTTCATTCTTCTGATGCGCTAGTTTGTGTTGCGGTGCGGAATCAATTTGGAGACCTGAACTGAGGAAATACTCATTATATCTTCCCTCCCAAAACAACCTTTTTTGGTGTGCGTTCATTACCAATTCCTGAGGATGATTTGTGTTCCTCATGGCGATTAGTCTCGGACGCTACACATGATTCTCTGATGTGTGGTATATCCTGATTGGTGGCATCCTCTGTGCCAGCTTATCCTGGAAACGCCACATAAATTCACATGTCGTCCTCTAAATTAGCTGGCCATGATAGATTGTATGAGCATTTGATTTTTATTGTTTTTTTCGAACTAATTAATATGGATGTGGATGATGAGATTACAAGTAAAAATAGAGGTATCCCTGTCTTCCTTCCCGGGAAGGGTGCTGAAAATACTTTAAGTCTGACAGGATTACTCCAGCATTGTGTGCCTTTTGGTTATAGAAACTGTATTCTGTATACATTGTGAGATTCTGTTTCTTCTGACTTGTCGTCCAATCTTTTCTTAGGCTGGTCATAGTGGGAGTAACATAGGTAGTAACATAGATGCCACATAAGCAAAAATGATGATGTGGCAAGTAGTTAATGAGGAGAGAAGCAAATAGAGTAACATAATATGTTACCATCACATAGCGGTTTCCAATGCATAATGAGTCTACAAAGTAATAAATGAAGGCAACTATGTTACCACACCTATGACACTACCCACTATGAAGGTAGTAACATAGACTAGTAACATATGTATGTTACTAGTGACTAGTGACATATGTATGTTACTAGTCTAAGTTACTCCCCACTATGACCAGCCTTATTTGTTTTAGTTGTGTTTGTTTGTGTTCTACTGTTCTCCCTGGCTACTCTTGATGGGGCAACGACCCCATTTGATGATCACAACCACCAAGATCTCTGAGGCGCTTGAAATCATCTTTTGTACTTTTTTAATGATTAACTCCACTTGAGAAGTCTTCATATGTGCACGAAGTCTGAACAAGATTCAAGTGGTAGGCGTGCTGCCCCGAAACGATGCTAACTCAGTCACCTCTTGCCGCCCCATGCAATGGTTGGAGCTTGCCTTGGATTGACCTTCCCCATGTCAGACATGCTGTGGGACAATATCAGTATTTGTGCTTCAGATTCGGTTGAAGAAATACGAGAATGGTTTTGATAGCATCACTGGCTCTAGGGAGAACAGTAGAACATAAATGAACTCAGAAATTACAATTATTCTTGCATTAGTGGAGTTCTAAGGATCAGCTGGATGATCCCATGGGATTGGCTTCGTCGTCCGACATGATGCTTGTGATGCATATATTCACAAGCGGTACTCTGTTATTTTTTTCTGCCTTTTGGATCTAATTCTTGGTTACCATTTCAGTTATCGATATGGGAAGATCTGATAGGTTCTGCAAATTGTACTTTATAATTATTTTTCAACTCAAACTGATTATTATGTATGTGGATGATGAAATCACTTAAAAAATACAGTTATCTCTGTCTTACTTCCTTGGAGGGGTGCTGCATATGTTGATGATTAGTATGTATGTGGTTTATCTCGGTGCACTGTTCTTTTTCTAGAAGATTTTGGCCGGTGATGCTATGCATTATTTGCTGTACAAACACATTGAATTGTGAGAGGAGACTGATGAGCACCTTTGACCTAGTCTTTCGGTCAGTCTAGGTTTTTCTTTGAGGGGGTGATCAGTCTAGGTGCCTTCAGTTCTCCAATGCCCTCGGTACTCCTAGCCCAAGTGAATTTCAGCCTTCAGCCAGGGAAAGCCCAACTGGGCTCACAGGCACAGGCGTATACTCTGTTTTAGAGCAACTTCTCTAAAAGGATGGTATCTTTAATTGGGCCAAGAATTAGTTTTCATTCATTGATAGGAACTTGGTACTTCATTATTGTCTGATATATTTGTAGAAGTTTTGCTACTAGGAAATTTAGGGCAATCATGATAAATTTAAGGCTTGTTTCTCAAAACATTCGCAGTTGCAGCCTAAGAGCTTTTGCCTTGCCAGGCTTGAGAGCTGATGCTGCTGATTCCTTCCTTGGATGTCTGAGCCTTGTTATTTCTCCTGGTCAATATTATGTTTCTCAATGACCTTCAGCAATCTAAACATAATATGTTCAATATGGCCCTGCATTGCAAATGATGTTGAAAGCAAGGTTTGTTTCTCAAAACATTTGCAGTTGCCGCCTAAGAGCTTGTGCTGTTTGATCCTTCCTTGGATGCAGTGCTGGAAAATTTATGTCTGATGCAATACTTGCTTTAGTAGGGATGATTAAAATTAAGGCCTTTTTCTCAAAACATTCGCAGTTACGTTTTAAGAGCTTTTGCCCAGCCATTTTTGAGAGCTAATGCTATCAGATCCTTCCTTGGATGTCTTGGGGCATACATGAGCTCATTGTTTAGTCTCTTTTCTCATCCTCTTTGGTTATTGTGTGCCTTCTCCTTTGGGTCTTTAAGCTTTTTCACTATGTTTTTCCTTGATATTGATTATATTTACCTTCTTGAGACTGATTGGTGCGCTCTGTGTGCCATGCTGTTAAATCTGCAATTCTGACCTTTGTAGACCTGGATGTTTTGTGTTTGTGTTTATGTTTGTCCTGTGACGAAAAACCTGTTAATCATACCATCTTTTGGGACTGATTGGTCGCTATGTGTCCATGCTGTCATTCTGCAATTCTGAGGACAAATTAAACATTATTTGATTGTCATAATTTTTGTAGATACTTCTATAATCCTTTGATATCTCTTCCGTCTTTCTTTTTGTCCTTGATACTGTTGTTTATTCTGTTTGAGAATTTGGTTGGACAATGGTGAAAAATAACAAACAAAACAAACCATCTTTTGGGACTGATTGGTGCGCTTTGTGTGCCATGCTGTAAAAATCGGCAATTCTGGTGTCCACCTACCAGATTTCCTCTAGAATTTTAAATTTTTGTCTTCATTATGCAGTCCATTTTTGTCTTCATTATGCAGTCCTGTTCATGATGAAAACCATCTTAATCATACCATCTTTCGGGACTGATTTGTTGCTATGCGTCCGTGCTGTCATTCCGTAATTCTAAGGACAGATTTAGCTTTTGAATGTTAATTCATGTGTATTCTTCCATACTCATTGGTGGTTTCCACAATTAATGCTCTTCTCTGTATGTACCAACATGTCGAAGAGCACTTGCTTTTTGTTCTGAATCTATGACTCAGCTCCTTGATTAGTTTATCCCTCTGTTTTATTTCTCCGGGGCTTGAATTTGTCAGAAGGACTAGACTTTATGGTGATCTTGAGTTGCGTCCCCAGTGAATAATGTTCTCCAAAATTGCCTGATGTTAATTTGTCCTTTTCTATTCAGTTCAGTTCTGTGAGTCCAGTGAGGATCCTCTACCGTGCCCAGCGGCACGGTACTCTGCCGTGCCTTCTTACCCAGCGTACCCATTGGTATTGGGCCTATGGATCATAAATTAGAACTAACCAGCCCAGCCGTTCATCTATGCACAGATTAACGAGAGTAATTACCTACTTATTATTGTATAAAATGTTAACTTTTACTCCCTCTGTCCCAAAATTCTTGTCTTAGATTTGTCTAGATATGGATATATCTAATACTAGAACATGATTTGATATATCCGTATTTAGACAAATCTAAGACAAAAAAATTGGAACGGAGGTAGCAATACACATGAGCAACATTCTTAAATGAAAATGAACTCGTATTAGAAAAATGGTTTTGCTAAATCTGAGTCATATTCTATGCGGAGCGATTTTTAATACTTAATATTTTTCTTTCTCCTATTTTTGATTTGTTATTGTTTAATCAGTTTGATTAGTATGTTTTTTTTGTCTTTTTTGCGTGCTACTTGTGTAACTAGAGTTGCATATTCGTCGCCCACGTGACACTACAGTTGCACACCAGATGCATGCCCGTCACTGCCCTTATGAGCACCTATGAGAAACATGTGAACACATTTATGCCCGCCCGACTAACGTGGAACTGTAATTACGTGCAATCCATGGACATGTAACTGTGGCCACATGAATCCCCCGGATATGGATTTTGGTCAACCGGATATTCGACGGATATGGTAGTGGATACGGTATCGATAATATCCGATGGATGTAGATTATCCGGGCTTTTTACGAATTATATGAGGTTATCAAATAGGATTATTCAATAAATTTAGCCCAAACAACTAGTAGCGGTCTATTTTTTGGTAGGCCGCTGCGCAAGCAAGGAACGTTGCGAGGAGAAACAAAAGGCACAAAAAATAAAAATAAAAGGACCAATCCAACCGATAAAACAATAATAAGTTATAAAAAGGAAAATATAAAATACAAAATTCGCTCTGCATAATATATGACCGAGATACAAAATTGGTGTTTTTTAGATAATAATATTTTTTAGGGAAAATAATAATAGTTAATTACTTTTTCAGAAAAGTAATATATTTTTTTGCGAATTAGAAAAGTAATAGTTAATTAGTTAATATGCAGGGGTGTGATGCATTAGGTTTTTTTTAGCGGTGTGTGATGATGTATCAGGTTTGCTAGGCTGGTTGGACTTTGACCCATATCTTCCTTTTTTAGGGGATATTCTGGCCCATACCAGCGCGTACCCCTGGGTAGGAAGAAGGCACGGCAGAGTACCGTGCTGCTGGGCACGGTAGAGGAGCCGGGTCCAGTGATGGCACATCTTTGAGACCTGAGTTTTCTCCGTTGATGAAAAACATAAGCATAATACCTGAGGGCTACTGATTTGATCTTCTATTATTCCTTTATCCTCTTTCTTCACTTCTGCTTGACTATTCTTTTGCTTGATTGAGATGCATTTGCCTAGAAAGCATTGTCTGACAGCTCAACCATCAATCACAATGGTATTAAAAGTTGGCGACCTGAAATGGGGATTCTGTGGTTTGATTCTTCTTTCCTGTTTCTGGACCGCAGATTGTTGTTCTTGGATCCTGGTGAGTGGTGATCACTTGGTAAAATATTGTTGTCTGATTCATGTGTTGATGAGATATATATTATCACCTAAGAGTGATCAGAAGCAATGACATACCTCATATTGTTATTTATTTGTTTTCTAGTTGCCATTCTGTTCCTGTTTGTGCATCCTGATGTCTGCACAAATATTCTAAGAAAAATACTGTGATACAATTATGCAAATGTTCTGAGGGTGCCCTCAGAAATATTCTAAGAGAAAAACCGTGATAATTTTTTTATCCTGGCACAGTGTGGAAGCAATTTGGAGATGTGAACTGAGGAAACACTTCATTCTATCTTCTTCCCGCCCCAAAACAATGGTTTTTGTTGTTTATCTGATGTTTTCTGATGTTGAAAACTGTCTGATGATGATCAAACTAATTACTTTCATTCTTCTGATGTGCTATCTCATGATGTGGTGCGGAAGCAATTTGGAGACCTGAACTGAGGAAATACTTAAATTTAAATTCCACCTGCCCCAAATCAATGGTTTTTTGTTGTTTATCTTGTGTTTTTTGATGTTGAAAACTGTCCGATGATGATGAAACCAAATACTTTCGTTCTTCTGATGAGATGGCACGGTGCGGAAGCAGTTTTCAGACCTGAACTGAGGAAATACTTCATTTTATCGTCTTCCTGCCCCAAACAATGGTTTTTGTTGTTTATCTCATGTTTTCTGATGTTGAAAACTGTCCAATGATGATCAAACTACTTTTGTTCTTCTGATGCGTTGTGTGGAAGCAATTTGGAGACCTGAACTGAGGAAATACTTAGTTATATCTAATTCCTGCCCAAAAACAATGCTTAAATGGAAAATGTTATGTGTTTGTTGCTTCACAACTGGAAGTATGGCCTGTTGTTAATAGTTTGGTCATGCTGTAGAGGGAAGCATAGATTAATCGGAAACACTGGCCAGCATTAAACAGCACGACGCATTACCAAACTGCGTCATGTTACCTGTCTTCTGGCACATTTAATAATGTAAGAAAATGTGCATATCTTCCCCTAGGCTATGTTTTTCTTTCAAGAGGTTTTGGTTTTGCTTCTGATTTTGTTGCTTACTCCTACATTCATTTGGTGGATGAAAGCAAGCATTAAACAGAACTTCCAGATTCAGAGCATTGGCACTGGTGTAGATGTTGCAGCAGAAATTCTGCTAATCATTGCATAGCTTTTAACAGAACTCCTTAATCTTTTTGGGTCTCAGGGAAGGCATATTCAGCATGATACGCTCATAATACCTGTAAACATTCTTGATGTTCAATAAGGCCTAGCTTCCTTTGCTAAAAAAAATCTCACTATAAGTGAGATATAGCTCCTGCGTCTATTTGCTGCCTGCGAGCGTCATATAGGATCCACCCTATGGATGCGCCGCTAGAGGTGTCAAATAGGAAGTTGCGTGCGTCTACTTGTCCGCCTGCCCCATCTGCACCCGCAAAGAAGAGGAAAACCCTAGACAAATCCCCATCTCCTATTTTTTTAATATAAATCTCCACCAATGCCGCCTACAAATTCCAAACAGCAACTTGATGTCATTTTTTTCCAAACAGCAATAGCTCATCCGGCCACCCTCGCCTACACATCGCTCTTTTGATTCTTGATGAATCTCGATTTGGTTTGTTTCTTATTTTTATTTTTGATGGTCCATGATGTTGTGGTGGTGATGATGAATTTGTGGACTAGTTTCTGATGCGGCCTCCCAGTTCTCATCCCATCAATTGATATGTTCTTCGGTTCCATCTTGTTTTTTTAATGTTTGCTGGTTAGGGAGTTTGAGCGGTGATGACATCTATGTGGACTAGAGTTTCTGACGCTACCTCTTCAGTAGTATTTTTGAAGACAAACCCTTGGCTATCTGAGCTCCCCCAAATTGATGATTTATCTGTGGAGTAGTCTGTATGTTTCTTACTGTTTGTTTCTTGGTTGATGTGCAATTCAAGGTCTCGTCCATTGTCTAGCTGCGAGCGAGTGAAACTTCAAGTTCTAGACATTAGTTCAACCTGAAAAGGGACTATCGTCGAAAAGTTAATATATAAACAACACTGTGCTATGATCTCTATCTCTTCTAGCTCTGGCACCTGACATTGGAATTGGTGGGGACTGTTGGAAATAATGCACCGGTTCAGAGAATTCCAAGTCTGATGCTTTGGGCATATCCTGTCTAGTAACAAACTGAAACTTTATGCACGCACGTTGCTGGCCGTTCGGCAAGCTGCAACTCCTTCCCGAGTCCTCTGTTAGGACGTGAGCATTATCCTGCTGTTCCTCCCGATTCTCCTGGTTCCAACGAGTGCACCGCGCTTCGCTCGGCAAGACGTTTCATTGAAACGTTGCTCGTTGGACTTCTTCCTTCACAATCTGTATAAAGGGCGGAGAGCATCGGGAGAAAAATACAACACATCTCCATCTTCTTCCTCACATACCACAAGTGCTGAGGCGCCGTCCGTCGTGCAACGGCAGCCCGACGAGCGGTGTCTCCGTGACTCCGGCCACATCCTTTGACCCTGTACGGGGGCGGTCTCGAGTTTTCTGGGCAGCGTCCGCGCGACCGCTCCTTTGCCGTCCCCGACGACATCATCTCCGACGACGGCTGCTTTGTCGACGTCCTCGACAACATCGTCTTCGGTGACCGCTGCTTCCTCAACGTCCTCGTCGACATCGTATCTGCGACCGATGCTTCCTCTACGAGATCGTCTCCGACAAACTCCATCCACGAACACCAGTGCACCGACTTCTAGACTGTAAGTTGCATCTGCTCATTTCTGGTACAAGATAAATCTGTCCATGCTCTAGCCGTTCTCCATCAGGTTTATCTAGTGCTTTAGACTGTTTTCTGCTCCTGCTGCTAGTGGTTTCAGCCATGTCCTGTGTGTTTGATAGATTCAGTATCTCTGTTTTAATCTGCCAGTACTACTACTCGGCCGACACTAGTATGGTAGATAGTCCTAGCTCGTTACGTGATGTTTTCTTTTGCATGCTAATTATACATGGTTGGGTGCTATCAATCTGCTCATTTCTGAATCTATGCTGCATGCTTCTGAAGAAAACCATTTGACTGTTTAACCTGCTCCTGTACGTACTAGTTAAAGGAATTAAATTGATGTCAAATTATGTATTGTTTCTAACAAGTAGTACCTTTTTGTAGTGTATAGAAGATCTTGGCCGGTGATGCAATGTATTGGTTTATAAACAAACACATTGATTGCTTGGACCTGGACTCTGATGATATGTCACATTGAATGGTCATGAACAGTTTTGTGAGAAGAGACTAATGAGCAGCTTCAAACTAGTCTTTCAGATCAAACTAGGTGCCCTCCGTTCTCTAATGCCCCTTTGGTACTCCTAGCCCAGGTGAGGATTTCATCGTTCAGTGAAGAAAAGCTCAACTGGGTTCACAGGCACTCTGTTTTAGAGCAGATTAAATTCTCTAAAAAGGATGCCTTTTAAAACCGTTAGTGCGGTGGCTGTGGAAATACTCCCTCCGGTCATTTTTACTCTGCATATGAGGATTGTTGAAGTCAAACTTTATAACGTTTGATCATATTTATATGAAAAAATATTAACATCTACAATGCTAAATTTATACAATATGAAAGCTAAAGTCATGACACATCTAATGTTATTGATTTCACATTTTAAATGTTGGTATTTTTTTCTATAAATTTGGTCAAAATTGTGACGTTTGACTTCAGATAAATCTTATATGCGAAGGAATAATAACCCTTATGGTTATTAGGGATAATCCCTGCTCGCATCTCTCCGTGCTGGCGGTTCCAAAGGGCCAACAACTGTCCATGACGGTTCCTGTGGAGACGCCTCTAGCGAACCATCGCGTCCATTGTGATTGTATATATATCATGGCAATTATCAATAAAGACCACTGATTTGACCATTTGTTCGATACTCTTGTTCCTTTACAATTGATTCTTCATATAGAGCATTTTTAGGAGAAGCTGTATAAAGCATTATTAAGTGTCATCTCTTATAGCAGCACATGCACATGGGGCTTAAATGGGCCATATTGCGTCCCATTTTCAATATGTTAGTATTTTACTTTTTTAGAATTTTATTAAAATATGTAAATTATAGTCATAGTAGCAAATAAAGATAGAATATTCATGTACATATATTTAGAAAGTGTTAAAAAATCATGAACAATTCTAATAATTATATGAAAGTGTAAGAAATTTTTACTAGGCTCGTATTTATTTTTCCATACATCTTTATTTATTTAGTTTTGTTTTACAAGACATATAAATATTTTTTGCAAACACATACACTTTATTGAACCATGTTAACACTTTCTAAAACAATATAAACATTTATTTTATACTACATGAATATTTCTCAAAAAGGTTAACACTTTTAAACTTTTATGAACATTTATTCCAATTTATATTTTTTTTTACTATTGATATGTTGACTTTTAAAACTATACAAACATTAATATAATTCATAACTATTTATTTAAATATGGCGAGCCTGAATAATGATTTTTGGCGATCCAAAATATGGTGTTATCAGCTAGAATTGCTCTTAGGTCCTGGTCTTCAGCGCGTGTGATGACTAGCATTGGCGACGAAGGTGTGGGTCAGGGTGAAAACGTCATCGACAATGCCGTCCTCACAGTTCTTCGCAATCCGTTAATCACCATGGTGAATTCCTTGTCGGAGCAAGCCATTCTTTCCCGTCATCGGGGGTTCCGTCGACAGCAGCTAGCAATGGAGGCCGGCGTTCAGAAGATTCTGCTGGGGACTTCCCCTGCCAAGGAGTAGTGAAGGCGCTTTCAGACACCAATCTGGATTGATCCATGCATGGGCCTGTCATTGAGGAGATCGAGACGCTCTTGGGAAAATTTTGATCAGTACCGAATCAAGTGGGCTAGGCGAACTGCCATCAAAGGCAGCTCACGATTTGGTAGGGATGGCTACTTATTATAAGGTTTATAAGAGCAGAAGCCGTTAAATCCACCCCAAACGTTTCGACTGGCTATCCGGATGTAAAATTGGCACCTAAACGGACCTGTTAAATTCGACCCAAAAGTCCGGATTGATCGGCACTTCTCATACCCGGTCCATATCTGAGGCAGATATGGGGATGCCCAGACGCTCTCGCTGTGTAGGACTGACTGCAAGGGCAGCGGTCCGATGACTTTTTTGTTCGTTGGTGAGGACGTATTCATGGTGCCGTGTGGCACCGCTTCGGCATATGCTGCCCGAGGAACCAAGTCTGACTATTTAACCTGGACGGCGACATCCCAACCCTAGCACGCGTCAATTTCTTCCCCCTTTCCCCTCCACCGGTGCCATATTTCAATGGCCAGTGATACGCGCCGGTGCGCCGGCCGAAAGTTCGGCCGGTCGCACCGCGTTTGTATGATTCGTTTAAGTTACAGCCGCCGAATTTGCATGTAGCCTTTTCCTTCGCTAAAATTGTTTCGTTAGAGAGTTATAAAAAAAACCATGCTTCGTTAGAGAAACAAAGGATAAGCCATGGCGCCCCATCGCGAGTCCTTAAGGCAACCAGCCTGCCGGACGCCCTTCCCGCTTGCCTAAACACCAGTCGTCGCCCCCATAGCACCCGTCCTCGCCGGTTCTGACAATATGTCGTCGCCCCTCATAGCAAAACCGTGCCGCCCAACATCTCTGTTGTTGCAGCACCTAGCCGCTGCCGCCGCCGCGGTCGCCGTAGCACGTCCATCGGAGCATCACCATACCGCCGGCCGCAGCTCTTAGCGTCACCACTCGCACCTTGGTTTGAAGCTTTTTCTCACGCCCATTGAAGCTTTTATCCACCCCGCCATTGAAGCTTTTCCTCACACTGGTTGAAACTTTTATTCATGCACGCTTAACCTTTTTATTTTTCGTCGACGCTTGTTGCACGGGGTAGCACGAATGACGACCACCAGTCAACGTCATGTAGCAAAAACCCTCGCTGGTCATAGCCAAAAACAACATCGGCTGCAGCAAAAATCGTTGCCACTGCCCCGGGTCGCATCTCTGCCATGAATGGATGTAGCAAATTTTCTCGTCGGTCGTAGCAAAACAGACGACGGTTGCAGCAAATCGTCGTCTCCACCGTCGCAGGTCGTAGCTCCGCCACGAGTGGATGTAGCAAAAATTGTCGCTGGTTCCAGCTCGCCACGGCGCTAGTTTGAGCACGCAACCACTACGGTCATAGCATGCAGCACCCCACCGCCCCTGGAGCTCACAGTGCCATGATGGTGTGGTCATGGCCATGGTCACCACGCTCATAGCACCGCCGACAAACGGATGCAGCTTCGCCGAGCTGCGGTTGCAGCTCCTTTTCCCATCCCATGTCGAAGTTCAGCGAGCGATTGTGAAGATGGAGGTTGAAGAAGACCTGGGGTGCGCTCCTCACACGAGGCACTAGAGAGGACGAGAAAAAAAGAAACAGTGATGGGTCAAGGGGACTTGGTGGGCCAAGAGAGAAAATCAACCAACGCAAAAAGTGGATCGGGAGACTTGTCCCGTTGGATTGCTAGCGAGCGGCGCGCGTGCGTCCGACCGAAGCATCGACAGGTCCGCCGGCACACAATGTTTTCCTATTTTAATTCATCCGCCACTAGCCATGCCGAGGCGTTGGATCACTACTTATGCCATGCTCACTCCAGAGCGGAGGCTGTAGCTGCTGGAGGAGATCTGGGCCAGGCCTGAAGCTCGGATCACAGCTGGGCTTCCTGCAAATTCACCCCAGCCGGAGGAGCAGGGAGCGACCATGGAGGAGGAGGAGGAGGACGCAACCATGGAGAATAAGAAGCCGGAGGAGGCAGATCCTACTCCTACAGGCTTCGGCATGCCCAATGCGCTCTCAAAATTCGAGGTGGCCCAGGCGAAGGAGGCGACAAAGTAGCAGGCCATCCTTGATTCCATCCAGTCCGAGGCAGAGGTGGAGGCCAAACGCTACTTCCTGCGCCAGCAGAACACGGAGATCGACGAGACCTTCACCGAGATTGACTCCGAAGAGGAGTCGGAGGTGCACCCGACTGCAAATGACCAAGAGGCAGGCGGCTCCGGCACAAACTTTATCAAGATATCCGAGGAGGAGGATGAGTAGTCTAGTTGGTAGTTGGTAATACGTATATCTTGTTGTTGCATGATTTTATATGAAAATGTTAATCGAAAAATGGCAACTATGGTTGTTTGAAAAGAAATATGGAGTATGACTGGCAGACGTTGGGCGACTCATCAAAATTAGGTATTGGATGGTCGTAGATGCTCTAAGACTTGGATTAGTGTTCCGCCAGTTTGTAATTTAAACTGTTAAACTCGGGTTGTGGTGCAGTTGAAAAAATAAAGCAGCATTTTCCGTAAACACACACACACACACGCACACGCATAGGCACACGCACACACACACGCACACACGCACGCACACACACGCGCGCGCGCACACACACACAGAGCTGTGTCTGTGTCATCTCCAATCCCCCTTTCGTCATACGTCGGGTTTGACTCGGTCAGTCAAAAGCGGAGTCCACCTGCGCAGATAGTATCGAACGCTTTCTGAAATCCCGAAGCACAAAGGGGCGGCCAGATCCACCACGTCAACCAGACCCTCCTTTTGCCAGATATATATCATCGACCTGCGCCGCACCCTTCCCACCGCCTAAACTCTGCCGCAACTTCTCGGTCTTCTTTGTTTCAACAAAAACATCTCCTCTTGCGCCAAGCACAAGCAGAGCAATGGAGAAAAGGCGAACGAGGTGTCTCCCCCAAGCGGAGCAAAGGTGCCCCTCCCTCCCCTCCAAATCCCGATTCACCGATGCGAGATTTTCCACTTCTTTGTCTCGCTGTTGCACGCCTCTGTTTTGCTCGTCGTGATCATTGGTGGTGTTCCCCTCTTCGATTCGGTTGGTTGCTATTTTTTGTGAATCTCTTGGATTGTTGTCAGGCCAACCAGACCACAAGGAGGGCGCCAAGGATCCCGTCGAGGAGGTGAAATCGACGGAGGGCATCTCGACCGTGATCGCCTTCTCCACCAACGGCTTGCTCCTGGCCGCTGGCTCGGTGCTCGGCACCATTAGGGACCCTTCGATACTGAAAGTGCTAGTGATCGACTAGAGGGGAGGGGGTGAATAGGCGATTTTTATGAAAGTCTTCAAAACATGAAAGTTTCGAAGACAAACGATAGAAATAAATCTATTACCATGCAGCGGAAGGTAGACTACACTAGGCAAACCATAGTCAAGTATTCAATGGAGTGAAAGCACAATGACTAATAGCAGCTAGGCAGTAAAGATCAGGTAGGAAGATATTGTGAAGCCAATCAGAACAAGCAGTCACTCAGTGAAGACAAAAGATAAAGCAATCATACAATGACTTCACAAGGACCAACAGTAAGTAAAGGGAAGGGAAGGATGAAACCAGTGACTCGTTGAAGACAATGATTTGTTGGACCAGTTCCAGTTGCTGTGACAACTGTACGTCTGGTTAGGGAGGCTGAGATTCAACTCAGAAGACCTCGTCTTCACCTTATTCCCCTTGAGCTAAGGACACCCAGTCCTCGCCCAATCACTCTGGTAAGTCTTCAAGGTAGACTTCCAAACCTTCACAGACTTCGTTCACCGGCGATCCACAATGACTCTTGGATGCTCAGAACGCGACGCCTAACCGGCTGGAGGATTCACAGTCCTCAAGTGTAATAAGTCTTCAGATCACACAGAAATGAAGACTTAAGTGATGCCTAACACTCTTTGACTCTGGGTGTTTAGGGCTTTATCCTCGCAAGGAATTCTCTCTCAAAGGCTTCGAGGTGGGTTGCTCTCAAACGACAAAAGCCGTGCACTAACTCTGAGCAGCCAACCGTTTATGGTTGTAGGGGGTGGGCTATTTATAGCCACTAGGCAACCCGACCTGGTTTGTCTGAAATGACCCTTGGTCACTAAGGAACTGACACGTGTTCCAACGGTTAGATTTCAAACACACACGGCAACTTTACTTGGGCTACAAGCAAAGCTGACTTATCCAACTCTAGACAAGATTTGCTCTCATAGTCTTCACTCAAAGACATAGGATTTGGTTAAGCATCACTTCAGTCATTCTGACTGGTTCACTTGGACCCCACTTAACAGTACGGTGGTTCCTATGACTCAACAAAGAAGAAAAAGAACGACGAAACAACTAAGTCTTCGCGCTCCATAGTCTTCATGCGATGTCTTCTCTTGTCATAGTCTTCAATGTGAATGTCTTCACATACCACCTTTGACTTCAATGTCTTCATTCATTTTTAGGGGTCATCTCTAGTAGGAAAACCGAATCAATGAGGGACTTCTACCTGTGTTATCCTGCAATTCTCACAAACACATTAGTCCCTCAACCAGGTTTGTCGTCAATACTCCAAAACCAACTAGGGGTGGCACTAGATGCACTTACAATCTCCCCCTTTTTGGTGATTGATGACAAACTGGTTGAAGTTTTCAACGGGGAATAAAATATGTGAAATTGTAAAGGATAGGGTATTGTCTTCATAAGTTGCAAGGGCTCCCCCTAAAGATGTGCATATAAGTAATTTGCTTTTGGAATGCAAATGCACATGGCAGGTTGTACTTGTGGAGATCCTCTTCAACTTATGATGACAAGTCATTATGCAAGAAAGTATGTAGAAGATAATGACATGCATAATGAAAAATGGACGTTTGCAAAATGATCTAAGTGCGGAATTTATCGTCGCACGTGCAGAATTTATCATCACATCACAAAATAGCAAATAAGTAGCAGACAACCATCGAGTTTAAGTGTTACAACTCAAAGAACCAAATGTATCGAAAATGAGAGTTGTAAGCACTTGGCAAAAGTAGCAAAAAGTAAAGCAACCACCCATATGGACCCGCTTGAAGACTATCAACTCATATGCTTCTCCCCCTTTTGTCAGTGAGGACCAAAAAGGTTTGAAGACATAGAGCGCCTACTCGTCCCCATGAGGTGCAGGTGAGGCAGTAGGGTCATCGGTGAGATCCGGTGGTGCACAGGAACTTGGTGGAGTGTCGTCACGCGCTGAAGTTGGAGGAGGTGAAGTTGCATCATCTTGGTCATCGATGACTCTGGCATTTACGGTCGCAGCTGAGGACAAGTATTCAGAATCTTCAAGTGAGGGAGTCTGATGCAAGTGAGCATTTCTGGGAGGAGTTGTGTCAAACTTGAAGCGTTCGGTGAAGCCATCATCGTGCAGATCAACTTCAGCACTCAGTAGGGTCAAACTCTTCCACGACCTCCGACAGGTTTCATGAGTGACAAAGGCATTCTTGGTGGCAAGATTGCGAATGCGGTTGACATCCACCAAGAGGCTTTGCATCTAACGCTTAAGCCAGTCGTGATGTTTGTCCTGTTTCTGATGCAGCGCGACTAGAAGCTCTTGGTCATTTAGGACACGAGATCGTCGTCGAGGCCTTTGCGCAATGGTGCTATCAGTGGCATCAGTTTGAGCACGAGGGGCACGTGTGTTTCCAGCAAGGGGATAAACACGAGACACTGCTGGAATTTCTTCAATGGGCTGGGTGAAGCTTTGGTGATCAACATTGTGAAGATAAATGGGATCCTTAGCGGGCTCTGGGTAAATGGCTTCAACTGACAGATCAACTTCGGGCAAGAATATAAGATGATTGCACGCAGACGGCTGATAATTAAAGGCTGAGTGACGCTTGATCAGACGCATGACCCATGGAGCATAGAATTTCAACCCAAAGATGTCAGAGCCAGATGCAACCAACTGCCTGATGAAGAAGTCTTGAGCATTGAAGCTGATGCCATTGAAGATATAGAAAACCAAAGTCTTCATTGCTCCTTCAAGCTTCACTGCAGATGAGTGTCCTTTGACAGGCCATAGAGTCTTCCTGACGATGTGGTAAATGGTGCGAGGCAGGTACTCTAGGTCTTCAACAAAGAACTCAGATGGGTATTCAGCGTCGTGAGGCAGAGGCTTCATCATGCTCAACATTTGACTCATGTTGGGTTCTGGCTTCTGAAAGATGCTTTCCAAGGCATTTTGATGTTGTTGACAACCTGGTTCATAGTATTCACCAGGAGTGTGCAGGCTTGTGAGCTCAAGGATATCAAGAGCTTTAGCTTCATGATGGACATTGCATGTCATCCACTCAAGGACCCAAGTCTTCGGATCCCTGTTGTAGCCTCGAATATGAAGAGTGGCATAGAATTGAAGAAGCAATTCTTCGTTCCAGTGCTCCTTGTCAGTGACGAACTGCAACAGACCAGCGTCTCTGAAACAGTCCAATGCTTCTTCAAGGCAGGGCAGTCCAGGTATAGCTTCAGAGTCGAGGCGCATATGTGGAAATATGCGCCCTTGATTGTATAGGACACAACAATAGTATCTGCGCTGCTGATAGCTCCAGAACCGATCTGAGGAAATGCACGGTCTGGTATAAGGGTTCTTGGAGCAATTGAAGAAGGTATTATGTGCCACGAAGCCATTCGCATTGAAGACCTCAGGTGAAGTGGCAGTGCGTGGGAATCATGGAAGTCTTGACTTGGGCTTTTGGACTTGAGGCCTGTGCTCAACGTGGTACTCAAATTGTGGACCAACAGCAGGCGGAGGAGTCAGAATGGGCCAGCGAACCATAACTGGCTGACCACGATCAAATGCCAACTCCATTGTGTGAGGTCTTGGAGGGGGAACCGGGGCATTGGCATTGTCTTCATGGGCTTCAGGGGCCAGATGGGCTTCAGGTGCTTGGACTTCAAGTGCTGCATTGACTTCTGGTGCCACATTTGCTTCTGACGTCGTACTGGCTTCAGCCATGACAACGTCATTGGCGTCAGCGGCGATATTGGTGGCCACCTCAGGGTTGTTGACCTCCACTTCAGAAGCTGGAGGGTTGGTCACGTTCTCCTCGAGAACAACAATTGGGTGAGATGGGGGTGTAGCAACTCTTGAAACTCTTGGGGCTTCTTCTTCATATTCTTCATCGGCTGATACAGCAGAAACATCTTCAGCCATTTTGGCTTTGGATTCAGACACGTGCATTGTGGGAGTGACTTGGGGCCTTGGTCCTTTGCGAAGCCTGCGTAATACGGGCGACGCTTGTGGAGATGGAGTGTGCTGGGCCACAAAGTCATCATCATCTTGCACTGTTGGGGTAGCTTGCGGTTGGGGAGAGCTTGGAGTGTCTTGTCTCTGTGGGTGATCAGCCCATGATGCATCCTGAGCAGTTGGCGTCAGAGGATGACCAATGCTGATGAGTTCGTTGTGCGTGAGCACAGGCGATGATACCAATTGGTGCTCGATCTGAGGAAGGACTTCATCATCTTCAACATTGTCATGGTGACCAATGTCTTCAGCAACGGTGGGGTCAACTGCTGGAATGTCTTCAGCTTCAGGAGCCTCTATGGAAGCAGGCTCATGAATTACCATCCGTCGTTCTTGATGCGAAGAGGCAGGACGAGCAACCGAGATGGGCTCAACAATAAGGGGCTCTGTGGGAGCAGCCCGAGCTTTCTTGGTTTTGTGCTTCTTCTTGGAGGGAGCGACATCAGAAGCTTCAGGATGTTTCCTCTTTCTGGCTTCAGCCTCGGCAGCCCTTGTCTTCTTTAATTCTGAAGCCACTGTGGGGACCTTAGGCTTCGAGCCTGTCATACTGGCTAGGAAGACAATGACATGTGCTTCCTGCCTTGTTGCTTCGGGTTCGGCCACAACTGGCTTCTTCTTCTTCTTTGCAGCCATCCTGGGGTCGATGCCAGGACGCCCAAGAGCCTTGCGCTTCTCAGCTTCATTGTAGGCTTGCACACACTTGTCAGCCAGACTCTTCATGCGCTCACGAGAACCTTTAGCTTCTTCGCGTTTCTTAAGAAAGGCTTCCTTGAGGTTGTGCAGCATAATCTTGAAGTTCTTGACATCTTGCACGCTGAGCTTTGCCATGTGCTACTTGAACTGAGCTTTCTCATAGTCGATATTTTGCTTCAGTTCAACGATGCGCTGAGCTAGAGCTAGCTCAGAAGCAATGGCGCCAGTGAAAGCGACGCTGAGGCCAATTGGAAGTTGCAGATCATCAAAGCTGAGATTGGGGGTTTCAAACCACTCATCAATGAAGTTGTGAAGGATTGCTACGTCAAAGAGAGGCAAATCATTGAAGATTTCTGCTTCTTCTTTACTCTTGATCAGTTGCTCAAGAGCGTCATCTACGAGATCTTCATCGCTGGACAAATCAATGGCGTCATTGCACAGAATAGCAGCAGCAGTCAGTTCTTGGCTGGTGGGTTGCAAGGGCATCTTCACTCTCGAGGGCTTGGAGATGCGTGACAAATCTTCAGACTGCACACTGTGTTCAGGAGGTGCAGTGGCCAGAGGCTTCGCCTGTAAGACCTTTGGTGCAGGAGCAGGCTTTGAAGCTTTAGACTTCTTCAGTTTCTTTGGCTTCGGCGGTGCAGGCCCTTCATCAGATTCAGCGTCATCTGCAGGCTCATCCACGGCTGTCCCTTGAACCATGATATGAGTGATGAGACCTTCCAAGTTGTAGAAGGGCCCAACAAGATTGGGTTCAGCTTCGCGTGTGCCATTAGCACGAGGAGCAGAGGGGCCTGGATTGAAGTCTAAGCCTCGTGACTTCTTGTTCTCTTTGGCCGAGTTCCTGGCAAATTGAAGGTTGCGCTTGAACAGATTATCATCGCGGCACCACAGTAATGAAGATGGGTCTGCATCCGCAGGCTGCGGTCCACGAACCATGCAAGGATAGAAGCCTTGTTCAATGGCTTCAGCTCTGGATTTGGGTTGAAGATTTCTGTATAGAATGTCTCCCCATGGTCGTTTGATGGCATTCTTCTCAGCATACTCGTGGGTCATGAACCTGTACTTGAACCATTGTTCTGCCAAATATCTTCGGATCCATTGGATTCGAGTTTTTCGCTGATTGTAATTCTCCTCTGGATCTGTCTTGTACAACTCATAGAGGTCAGGAGGCAAATCTCTTGAGGTGTTGCCACGACTTTGTCTGCCACCCTTTCTTGTAGGTTTCTCTAGTGCCATGAATCTTAAACTGAAGGGCTTCAACACGTTTAAAGGCTTCAAAGGCTTCCGCTTTTTGGTCAAACAGGAACTGGCTTCGGGAGAGTTAATATGATGCTGTAAGAATTCTGCAAACGAATGCAAACTATGAGAATCAAGGGATTCTCCCACGGACATGTACCTGTGACAGCATTAAGGTGCGAGGGAAGGGGAAGAGGTCATATGCATTCTCAGAAGATTTTGAAGATAAATCAGTTTAGAAGACATTGACCTCATAGTGCGAAGACATTCACTCATAGATAGAGAGTTGGTTCCAGATTTGTACGAATCCACGAATAAGTACAAGTGAGGAATCTAACTACTTTGTGAAGCATAAGTGAACATAATAGGCATATTATGATATGCAGTATGAAATAGATCCAACTTGTGTGAACAGAAACTGCTTGTGGTAGAAAGTGATGAATCTATAGGATCAAAGGGGCCGTAAAAAGGAAGTTTTATTTACCACACGAAGAACTGCTAGACGGAGTGGGAGAGGAGGCCGAGCAGTTCGATCGTCCGTGCCCTAACTTGGCGACGGAGGACACCTACGACGACGGCGGAGAAGACGATGTCCGCGGCCGGCGTGAAGACGGCGTCGGTGAGGTCGCGGCAGCTAAGCGCTTCGTCGCCGTCGTCGTCGAGGGCTAGCGGTGGCGCTAGGGTTTGTGCGAGAGTGGAAGAAGGGATAATGACTGTGGTGAGGCATGTATTTATAGGGATAGGGACGGCACAGTGTTATTACACAGGTGCCCCTGGCGATTCACATCTAAAGGACACGTGGCTATCATGCAACATATCGGAGGTTGTTTCACGTTCCCACGCACGCCTGGATTGTCGGGAGGTCGTTCCCACTTCTCTGAGTTTCAGGTGAAGGAATTAGCATTGAAAACGGACTTAATGTTTGTCTCTGTATCTTCTGCTGACAAGGACGCAGAGAAGACATTCGACAGTTTCAATAGAATGCATATGATTTGGACAGATAAAGTTTGAGATAGAAATCATAGAGAGATTAGGGTCCGATCACATTCACTTAGTTCAAAAGATTCATCAAGAAGCCATAGCTATAAGTGAATGCTGTAGAGGACAGAAACCAAAGTAAATCAGTATATACCAGAAGACAATCAAGTCAACATAGTGAAGATAATCATGAAGACAAGTTGAAATTGAAGACAAACCAAATGTGAAGACATAGCAAATGTAACGCCATGGATAAAACACTTCAAATAGAAGAATTTGGTGGTGGCGTTACCCACCGTATAGGAAGTATTAGACCCAGACACGGCGCATAATTATCGTGGCGCTCCGAAGTCAAATTACACGTTAATGTATTCACACTCAGAATGTAAGTCTTCATTGATTGAAGATATACTTTACTTCGTGTGTTGCACATCTAAGTCATCAACATGCATAAGTGTTAGGATGTGTGCCTGATCACAGGACATTTGAGGATTCCAAGATATTTAGCTCACACCGTAACTTGCAAAACTTCTTCTCATCCAAGGTCTTGGTAAAGATATCTGCCAATTGCTCTTCACTGTTGACGTGTATGATATCAATATTTTCCTTCACAACATGATCTCTAAGAAAGTGATGACGAATTTCAATGTGCTTTGTCTTCGAGTGCTGAACTGGGTTGTTGGCAATCTTGATGGAGCTTTCGTTGTCGCAGTAGAGTGGCACTTGCTTCAGGTGAATGCCATAGTCTTTGAGTGTTTGCTTCATCCATAGAAGCTGAGCGCAGCAAGATCCAGCAGCAATGTATTCAGATTCAACAGTGGAGAGAGATACACAGTTCTGCTTCTTTGGAGACCAACATACAAGTGATCGTCCCAGAAAATGACATGTGCCTGATGTAGACTTGCGATCCACCTTATCACCAGCATAATCAGCATCCGAGAATCCAACTAGATCAAACTCTGAGCCCTTTGGATACCATAATCCTAGTGTTGGGGTGTGAGCCAAATATCTGAGAATTCGCTTCACAGATAAGTGATGCGATTCCTTTGGTGCCGCTTGGAACCGGGCACACATGCAAACACTAAGCATGATATCTGGCCTAGATGCACATAAATAAAGCAAGGAACCAATCATGGAGCAGTATACCTTTTGATCGAACTCTTTACCATTGTCGTCGGGACCCAGATGATGTTTGGCTGGCATTGGCGTCGTGTAGCCTTTGCAATCTTGCATTCCAAATTTCTTCAGGCAATCTTTGAGGTATTTCTCTAGAGATATAAAGATGTCATTGCGTTGCTGACGTATTTCAAGACCAAGGAAGAAATTCAGCTCACCCATCATGGACATCTGATATTGCTCTTGCATCATATATCCAAACTCGTCAGTGTATTTCTGATTGGTGCAGCCAAAGATAATGTCATCCACATATATTTGGCACACAAACAGTTCACCATCATATGTCTTCGTGAAGAGAGTGGGGTCGAGGGAACCAGGTTTGAAGCCTTTGCTCTTCAGGAAGTCTTTGAGTGTGTCATACCAAGCTCTAGGGGCTTGTTTGAGGCCATACAGTGCCTTGTTGAGCTTGTACACCTTGTCAGGATGTTTTGGATCTTCAAAGCCAGGCGGTTGTGCAACATACACTTTTTCGTCAATCTTGCCATTGAGAAAAGCGCTCTTCACATCCATTTGATACAGAACAATGTTATGATGATTTGCATAGGCCAGTAATATGCGTATGGCTTCAAGCCTAGCCACAGGAGCAAATGTTTCATCGAAGTCAATCCCTTCAACTTGAGTGTATCCTTGAGCAACGAGACGAGCTTTGTTTCTGACAACTTGACCATGCTCATCTTGCTTGTTGCGATATATCCATTTGGTGCCTATTATATTGTGCTTGCGAGGATCAGGACGCTTAACCAGTTCCCATACATTATTCAGCTCAAACTGTTGAAGCTCTTCTTGCATAGCTTGAATCCATTCAGGTTCCATGAAGGCTTCATCAACTTTCTTGGGTTCAGATATTGAGACAAATGCGAAGTGCCCACAGAAATTTGCTAGCTGTGTTGCCCTTGAACGAGTGAGTGGACCTGGTGCATTGATGCTATCGATTATTCTCTCAATCCGCACTTCATTTGCAACACGAGGATGTGCAGGACGAAGATTTTGCTCTCGCTGATCATTTTCATCGTTAGAAGGATTGTCTTCAGGCTGAGCATTGTCTTCAGGTTGATCAGGTGCGGAGATGATAAGTTCCTCTTCAGGCTGAGCTTCAGATGGTATGATTTCTCCAGTTCCCATAAGTTTGATTGATTCACTGGATGGAACTTCATCTAGCACATTTGGCAGGTGCTCTCTTTGCGAGCCGTTAGTCTCATCGAACCGCACATCCAAAGTTTCAACCACTTTATAGTGAAAGAGGTTCAAGACTCTGTAGGAGTGCGAATCCTTTCCATATCCAAGCATAAAACCTTTATGTGCTTTTGATGCAAATTTTGAAGTGTGATGTGGATCCTTGATCCAGCACCTGGCACCAAATACTCTGAAATAACTGACATTTGGCTTCTTGCCAGTAAGGAGCTCATAGGATGTCTTGTCCAGAAGCTTGTGAAGATAAAAACGGTTGATGATATGGCATGCAGTATCAATGGCTTCAGGCCAGAATTTTCTTGGAGTCTTGTATTCATAAAGCATCGTCCGAGCCATCTCAATAAGTGTTCTGTTCTTGCGTTCGACGACGCCATTCTGCTGTGGCGTGTACGGAGCTGAGAATTCATGTGTGATGCCCAAAGTATCAAGATATGTATCTAGCCTAGTGTTTTTGAATTCAGTGCCATTGTCACTTCTGATGTGCTTTATCTTGACGCCATAGTTGTTCATGGCTCGATTGGCGAAGCGTCTGAAGACATTCTGCACTTCAGTCTTGTAGAGGATTATATGCACCCAAGTATATCTTGAATAATCATCAACAATGACAAAGCCATAGAGGCAAGCAGTAGTAGTAAGAGTTGAGTAATGAGTGGGACCGAAAAGGTCCATGTGGAGCAGTTCGAAGGGTTGAGTCGTTGTCATGATTGTCTTCGAGGGACGCTTGGCCCTCGTCATCTTTCCTGCTTCACAGGCACTGCATAAGTGATCCTTCTTGAACTTGACGCCCTCGATGCCTATGACATGCTTCTTTCTTGCAAGAGTGTGCAAGTTCCTCATGCCAGCATGCCCCAGCCTCCGATACCAGAGCCAGCATTCTGAAGCTTTTGCTAGAAGACATACGGCAAGTTGTGGTCCTGCTGAGAAATCTACCACGTACAAATCATCTTTCCGATACCCTTCAAACACTAGAGACTTGTCAGATTCCATTAGAACAAGGCAACGATATTTTCCAAACATCACAATCATGTTTAAATCGCAAAGCATTGAGACAGACATTAAGTTGAAACCAAGGGATTCAACAAGCATGACTTTATCCATGTGTTGATCCTTTGAGATTGCAACTCTATCTAGACCCAATACCTTACTTTTACCAGTGTCAGCAAATGTGATGTGACTTTTGTCAGATGGACGTAAGGTTGAGTCCATAAGAAGGCTTCGCTTGCCAGTCATGTGATTAGTACACCCACTATTAATAATCCATTCTGAAGCAGCTGGTGTCGTACCCTACAGTGCAGTTAGGGGGATAGGCTTCACGAAGAGAATTGTGAAGCAAAAACATTTGACGGGCAAGTGGATTATGAAAGCTTATCGAGGTTAGGACTGATAGGGCAAGTAGCAAGCGACTCAGGAACAAAATACATAATAAGACCATTTGGGCATTTGATCTTGTGCCCTACAAGATGTTTAAGGTCCCCAGCAATAGCTTCAGACGATTTTGGTTTTCGGCTGGAGACCTTTCCCTACAAAAGAGAGTTAAGCTTTCTTAGCCACCCACATCTTCAAGGGTGGCTTCGAAGCAATGAGTCTAAGTGCATCATCTGAGAACTTTGGCTTTGGAGCCCTAGCAAAAAGTCTGGCAGGTGAATAATAGTACTCATAAGAATAAGCAGAATAGTTCTTGGTCTTATGAACATGGCGGTTTGATGAAACGCGCTCATATTCATAGGCCTGAGTATGGCTTCCCTGCAAAACATTTGCGTTAGTGCGACTCAGGTGAGTCCTCTGTCTATATGAAGCCTTTGGACCGTATGAAGCCTGTGGTCTGGGGTTTGTCTTCTTCACCTATGGTGTCATGATAACATTCACAGGAAGATTCTCTAAACACCTTTTCGGCACCCAGACCTTCTTCATAGGCGGTCCATTCCTGCAGTTAGTACCAATATACCTGGCAAACACTTCACCCTTCTGATTCTTAAACAATTTATAGTTTGCATCAAAAGATTCATCAATAACAATGGGATTAGCACAAGTGAAGCCAGATAGGGTGGATGAATCCACTGAAGGTCCCTTTGCAGCAACCCATGTGGTTTTGGGGTACTTCTCAGGTTTCCAGTAAGAGCCATCAGCATTCATTTTCCTTTCGAACCCAACACCCTCTTTCCTAGGGTTTCGGTTCAGAATCTGCCTTTTGAGGACATCACATAGTGTTTGATGCCCTTTGAGGCTTTTGAACATCCCTGTTTCAAGCAATGTCTTCAACCTAGCATTCTCATCAGCAATAGCAGTGGCATCCTCAGCAGAGGGGTTAGTTGGCACATCAGCAGTTGAAGATATTGCAATAGTAGCAGCAGTAGACCAACCAACAACAGAAGTAGCATTGTCATGCTCAATACATTTAAGACATGGTGGTTCAAATCCTTCCTGAGCGGAATTGATCTGTTTGGCGTGAAGTGACTCGTTTTCCTTTTGAAGATCTTCATGAGTCGCTCTCAATTTCTCAAGATCTTGCTTCCTTTAGAGATAATCATAGGAAAGCTTTTCAAGAGTTGTTGAGAGCGTTTCATGATGACTTTCAAGTTCCTCATACTTAATGTGAAGATTTTTTATGTCTTTAATTAAGGACTGAGATCGAGTCATTTCAGCATCTAACAGGTCATCGCTTTTGTCTAACAGTTTTTGAATATGTTCCATAGCTTTCTGTTGTTCAGTTGCAATTTTAGCAAGTGTTTTGTAGCTGGGTTTGGAACCACAATCAGATTCATCTTCACTGGAAGTTTGATAGTGAGTAGTGCGTGTGTTTACCTTGGCACCGCGTGCCATGAAGCAGTAGGTAAGAGCGGAGTAGTCCTTGTCATTTGCATCGGTGTCGGTGACGGAGTCATTGTCTTCAGTGTTGAAGATGGACTTGGCAACATATGCTGTAGCCAGACTCGCAACGCCAGAATCGTACTCCTCCTCAGACTCCACCTCCGCCTCCTCAGAAGCGGACTCCTCCTCTGAATCCATTTCTTTGCCAACAAATGCACGTGCCTTGCCAGACGAGCTCTTCTTGTGTGATGAAGATTTTGAAGAAGACTTGGAAGAAGACTTTGAGTATTTCTTCTTCTTCTTGTCGTCAGAATCATACTCCTTGCTCTTCTTTTTCTTCTTATTCTCATTGTCCCACTGCGGACACTCAGAGATGTAGTGGCCATGTTTCTTGCACTTGTGTCATGTTCTCTTCTTGTAGTCATGAGCAGAAACTTCATCATTCCTTAAGCTTGATCGTGAGGACTTTCTGAAGCCTTTCTTCTTGGTGAATTTTTGGAACTTCTTCACAAGCATAGCAAGCTCCTTTCCAATGTCTTCAGGATCATCAGAACTGCTGTCAGACTCTTCTTCAGATGAGGAGACAGCTTTTGCCTTCAAGGCACGAGTTCGCCCATAGTTGGGACCGTAGATGTCTCTTTCAGAAAGCTAAAACTCGTGTGTGTTGAGCCTCTCAAGTATGTCAGACAGATCGAGTGTCTTGAAGTCATGACGTTCTTAAATCATCAGGGCTAGGGTGTCAAACGAGCTGTCAAGTGATCTCAGGAGTGTCTTGACGACTTCATGCTTGATGATCTCAGTGGCGCCGAGGGCTTGAAGCTCATTTGTGATGTCAGTGAGCCGATCAAACGTGAGCTGGACATTCTCATTTCTCTTGAAGCGGTTGAAGAGGTTGCGAAGGACACTGATTCTCTGATCTCTCTGGGTTGAGACGCCTTCGTTGACCTTGGACAGCCAGTCCTAGACTAGCTTAGATGTTTCCAAAGCACTCACACGGCCATACTGCCCTTTGGTCAGATGACCACAGATGATGTTCTTGGCAGTGGAGTCCAGTTGAACGAACTTTTTGACATCAGCAGCGGTGACACCTTCACCAGCCTTGGGAACGCCATTCTTGACGACATACCATAGGTCAACATCAATGGCTTCAAGATGCATGCACATCTTATTCTTCCAATAGGGATATTCAGTTCCATCGAAGACTAGGCACGTAGCGGAGACTTTGATTATCCCTGCAGTCGACATAGCTAAAACTCCAGGTGGTTAAACCGAATCACACAGAACAAGGAAGTACCTTGCTCTAACACCAATTGAAAGTGCTAGTGATCAACTAGAGGGGGATGAATAGGCGATTTTTATGAAAGTCTTCAAAACATGGAAGTTTCGAAGACAAACAATAGAAATAAACCTATTACCATGCAGCGGAAGGTAGACTACACTAGGCAAACCATAGTCAAGTATTCAATGGAGTGAAAGCACAATGACTAATAGCAGTTAGGCAGTAAAGATCAGGTAGGAAGATATTGTGAAGCCAATCAGAACAAGCAGTCACTCAGTGAAGACAAAAGATAAAGCAATCATACAATGACTTCACAAGGACCAATAGTAAGTAAAGGAAAGGGAAGGATGAAACCAGTGACTCGTTGAAGACAATGATTTGTTGGACCAGTTCCAGTTGCTGTGATAACTGTACGTCTGGTTAGGGAGGCTGAGATTCAACTCAGAAGACCTCGTCTTCACCTTATTCCTCTTGAGCTAAGGACACCCAGTCCTCGCCCAATCACTCTGGTAAGTCTTCAAGGTAGACTTCCAAACCTTCACAGACTTCATTCACCGGCGATCCACAATGACTCTTGGATGCTCAGAACGCGACGCCTAACCGGCTGGAGGATTCACAGTCCTTAAGTGTAATAAGTCTTCAGATCACACAGAAATGAAGACTTAAGTGATGCCTAACACTCTTTGGCTCTGGGTGTTTAGGATTTTATCCTCGCAAGAAATTCTCTCTCAAAGGTTTCGAGGTGGGTTGCTCTCAAACGACAAAAGCCGTGCACTAACTCTGAGCAGCCAACCGTTTATGGTTATAAGGGGTGGGCTATTTATAGCCACTAGGCAACCTGACCTGATTTGTCCGAAATGACCCTTGGTCACTAAGGAACTGACACGTGTTCCAATGGTCAGATTTCAAACACACACGACAACTTTACTTGGGCTACAAGCAAAGCTGACTTATCCAACTCTGGACAAGATTTGCTCTCATAGTCTTCACTCAAAGACATAAGATTTGGTTAAGCATCACTTCAGTCATTCTGACTGGTTCACTTGGACCCCACTTAACAGTACGGTGGTTCCTATGACTCAACAAAGAAAAAAAAGAATGACGAAACAACTAAGTCTTCGCGTTCCATAGTCTTCATGCGATGTCTTCTCTTGTCATAGTCTTCAATGTGAATGTCTTCACATACCACCTTTGACTTCAATGTCTTCATTCATTTTTAGGGGTCATCTCTGGTAGGAAAACCGAATCAATGAGGGACTTCTACCTGTGTTATCCTGCAATTCTCACAAACACATTAGTCCCTCAACCAGGTTTGTCGTCAATACTCCAAAACCAACTAGGGGTGGCACTAGATGCACTTACAGATACACATTCTGCGGACCACCCCAAGGTTGGCATAGAAAGTTATACATCCTCGTAGAACCTGTGGTGTTGTTCAATTCCACAGAGGCGTTCAGTAGGGTGAGTTGGTCCAATGCTCTGCAGGCAGGCTCTCTGTCAGGGCTGATAGCCGGTGGCCTGGAAAGCGACGAAGTCCTCGTACGAGACCCGTAGAAACATATCAGGTGAGTTCATGACCTGTCCAAACATATTTTGGGCCCTGTGGCGAAACAAAAAATACCTGTATTTTTATGCTAAACTTTTATATCCGTAAACATATTATTTCATTAGACTATAACCTAAACAAGTATGATGTTTTGTAGTTAGTTGGCATAGTTAATCACACAATAATATTGCTAAATATTAATTATTGTATTCTTTATCATACGGTTGTGACGTACATCAACAAAACAATTATGCTAAATTTAGTTATTTATCTTAACAAAATTCATATTTTTGTTGCATAAATTAGATATAGCACATGTGTGGGTTTGTGCGTCCATGTTTATTTTAATATCATCAGATATCATGATAGAGCTTCCTAAATCATATTATCTAACAAAAAACTTAAAAGTGGATTCTAGTGTATTATTAGGCCTTTAGGCTTTTAGAGATTTCAATACGGCTTACATACAGATGTATATAGACGTATTTTAGAGTGTAGATTCACTCATTTTGCTTCGTATATAGTTCACATTCGAATCTCTAAAAAGACTTATATTTAGGAACGGAGGGAGGATATCTCTAGAAATTTATAGAGTATATAGTAGTTGGCAACTGAATCTTGCAAATTAAGTTCAATATAAATTGACAATATGTGCTTGCTCTTTACGTGATAGTTGATAGTGAAGTAGCATCGCTTATAGTAATTACTTGTGCAAAGATAAAAATGTCCAATGTTTTCTTGTGCTGAATGATGATGCTAGTTCCTGCTGATGGACTGGAAAATGTTTGACAAGATGGCTGGCAATCTCGCGGCAGCAGAACTGGATGACCTTGATAGGGACACACCGGTTGCCCGGTTGTGACACGCGTTGGCTCGGTATGCATCAGTAAATTCTAGTCTTATTTGTAGTTACGGTCACAGGCCATGCACTTTAATCAATAACTGACATGGCGCGAATGTCCAATTGTTTGTTCTGGCAGGTGCATGGTCTATCGTTCAGCCTTAGTTCACCAAATTTGCTCGGGTCTGCCTCTGCTAACAGCCAACTTATGGTGTGGGATCTTAATAAACCGTTGGCAGAAATGATTCCTATGTGAGAAGCAATTTATATACAATTTTGTAGTTTGGGCCCTGTGGCGAAATAAAAAAATACTTATATTTTCATACTAAACTTCTATATTCGTCTAAACATATTATTTCATTAGACTATAACATAAACAAGTATGATGTGTTGCACTTACTTGGCATAGTTAATCACACAACAACATTGCTAAATATTAGTTATTGTATTCTTTGTCATACGGCTGTGACGTACATCAACAAAACAATTATGCCAAATTTAAGTTATTTATCTTAACATAATTCATATTTTGACGATTTGCATAAATTATATAGCACATGTGTGGGTTTGTGCGTCCATATTTATTTTAATATCGTTAAATATCATGATAGAGCTTCCTAAAGCATATTGTCTCGCAAAAAACTTAAAAGTGGTTTCTAGTGTATTATTAGGTAAGTACTCCCTCTATTTCTAAATATATGACCTTTTAGGCTTTTAGGGATTTTAATACGAGAGGAGCGTTTTGGAGGACGAGCACCATGAAGCTCGGAATCTCAACCAACTGTTCGTCCTTCAGGATGTGTGTATCGTGAATTTTCAGTTGTATACTGGCGCACAGAGGTGTCGTGGAGTAGTATGTTAGCTTTCTACATGGGCCGCGGGTGGATTGTATGATTGAATGAACAGGGAGCGACTACAATAGAAGAAGGGCCATGGGTGCAAAAATAGAAAAAACATGGCTGGGCCATCTGATCCTGGATGAAGGGCCCAGATTATTGTGGGTGGATCTGAGCACACAGGCACTATGTTATTTGCACAAAACTCCTTTGGTTCTACTCTTTTTGCTTTTAGAACCACCTCCTCCTTCCTAAGAACGCAACAATGCAGACCCAAAATCCTCCAATGTGTAGCTGGGCGATAGCAAGGGCTTGCCGACGGTGGCGGCGGGCCAGATCCGGTGGCTAGCTGGGCGACTGCGCCCAGCGGAGGTCCAGATCCAGCACCCGACCGTCTTGTCGGCTTCCTGGCTGCCTCGACAGACCTCCCCTGTGCGGACAAGTACTCTGCTCTTCGTCACCGCCAGCGCGCCGCCGCACAGCGCATCGAGAGGAACGAGGGTGTTGTTGCCAAGGAGGAGGTCTCCATGCACCGCCACTTCGACGACCTCCGCGCCCTCGGCAGGTACTCGACTCCGCCCGCGCCCACGTTCTTCCATCTTGATCCCGGAGCTTCTTAGCTCCTTGGGTGGTTGTATCGTTTGGTTTGGGAAACAAATTTTCACTGGGATGGTTTCTGAAGCGTGAGGACAACAG